>NC_061511.1:257195012-257289435 GCF_022539505.1 Lolium rigidum
GCGCCTCACCTAAGGTGGTCGGCCGACTGGTTGTGGACTGCGGCGACTTGGAGAGGTGCAGTTGCCGTTGAAAATCGAGTTCCGACTCTGGCCATGGAGGGTGATCGCGGTGTACCCGTGTTGTTTCCTTGTGTAAGGGCATCGCCTTCGCAAATGACGTCTCCTCACTCGTGTTGCTCCGGGGATACCCTAGATCTGGGTCTCCCAGATCTGACAATGTCAGCATTTTTATGCGTTCATCTTCCTCATGAGGGTATTGTCACAAGGGAGTGAGAGATAGGGGATAGCTGAGCTGAGTGTCGCAGGGAGGAGGGACGGGGTGGGGGACGAGTAGCAGCGTTGGATGCTCTCCGGTCACAGAGCTGTGCTCCAGTCGCCGGTAGTGGGGCGGACATAGGGGAGTCGTAGTGGGATTGTTTTGGGATTTTATTTCACTTTGGGCAAAGCGAGTGATTGAGGGAGGGCGTCGTCGCTGATGTGCTGGTCTCAGGCCTTTTGGTGTGTGTGGGGTGTGGGCCGCTCTTTTGATACAAGCTTCAGAAAAAAAATTGCCCTCAAATTTTCATTTTTCATGATTTTGAAGGTTTTTTGTGGCTAACATTGATTGTCCTTATTGGACATATATCAAATTTTCTATCATCAAAAAACTATTATCATGCAGGTCATCTTGTGGTCTATGGATCTTAAATTTCATGGAATATTTCACCGGGGATATTTTATCTGACATTCCTGAATATGTATATTTCGCTCCATATCGCGATACTTATTTCAGGTTGTATCATTATTGTTTGAAACTAACTTTAGTTACTGCATGATTAATAGGTCAATGTGATAGATTTTTAAATTTTGATGGATTCACATTTGAATAATGATAATATAATGAGTCGAGACTTAAAAGACGATGAAGACCACACATTTGATCCCACAGATTGTGTCGTTGTGGATGAACCCCCTAAAAACATCAAGACATCGAACCTATCATTGGAAATTGGGTTTATCGCTTATGTCACCACCTATCAATCCAACAAACGAGGATTTAATGGATGGATTTGACTGTACATCAACACAGCTTATGATGGCCCTTTACTAGAGTAAGCAACATTTTTTTCCAGTTCATTGTGTGCTCTAATAAATTGTTTTCCAGTTCATTGTGTGTTCTAATAAATTGCTCTAGCATCGCTGTAATCGGCAGACTTATAGTTTCACAGGAATGAATGGGTTAGAAGTTCTAGTCCTTATCCTATTAGTCTTAATTTGAGACAAATAAATAACATACAAAAATTGGATGAAAATATGGATGTTAATTGTTTTAATATGGCTGTACGAATACTAGCAAGCCACGACATTCAACTTGCTAGAGATGTTACAATTTACTACATGGATTAAAACTTCCGTGTAACTATAATCACATATTAAATATATTTATATGTTACTCGTTTGCCACATATACTAATGTTTTCTTATTATTATTTTAGTTGATGTCTCACTATGCACGGGATTCAAGTCATATGAAAATCCAGACGTTGCTTGCTTTGGCACAGTTGTTTCTTTGTTGACCTGATAGCCATGAGTGTTATATCTTAGAATGCTATATGGTAAGAATTCAGTACTTCGTTCCTATGAGTGATTTATCTGTTATTAATGATTAATGTAAATTGTAACTGTGTCGTTGAAGATTTTTATTGCCTTGAGATATTATTTGGTTATTCCTGTCATTCGTCTTGGATTGGAACAAAAAAAGTTATCTTTTTTTTGGACCCGCTTCCAATACCAAATTTGGGGAAGAATATACTTAAAACTGTGGCCAAAAAATTTAACCTTGTGCTCGAAGTTGCAAATCCTGCATCAAAGGATGACATAAATAGATGAGGTTGCAAGGTTTCCAAAGTTCCGACAAACTCATACGGGTAAGAATCTTATCAATGTCTTACAATCTTAATGTATTTATCCAACACACAATGTAACATTTCATACATGCAATGCTCTGTTGGATTATTTGGATTTTGATTTCATGCATTTATGGTACAATGGAGTGCTACATTTTCCAATACCGACGGTGAGTATTTACACCATGTTCATTTCTATACATTTTGCACATGATTTTTTTATAAAGGTGTTGTATAATGTACATGTAGGACGATTTTCAACTGAGGAAGCGATTTTTGGTAAATATCCTGAAGTACGAAGGACATGAAGCTTTAAACAATATCCCAGCCATTGAATGAAGCCTTATTGATCAAATAAAAAATTGGACCTTCAAGGAAGAACCATCATCACCGAATAAATAAGAAGATACAGTGTTGCTTAGTTGTTACTTTTAAGTAATTTTGTAACTAATTATAATATATATGTATATGATCACAAATTTTATGTGGAGACATGTATGTGGATCGTTTGTTACACTAGCTCCTCACATGGTTAGGCATGATACACATTTGAACTGGCTCTTTAAGAAAACTCGATAAAGAATACAATTCGAAATAAAATTATTTTTATTATAGTTTATAATACGTGTTTGGCATGTGTACCTTTATATACCAGTCTAATAAAGATAGTTGTGTGCATCTCTTTCGTACAGAGTCTGGGTCTTATCCTCCTTTGGAAAAAAAAGTGAGACGATAATGAGACCGAAACGAGGATAACCATGTATGGAACGTTTGTTTCTGTTTCCTTACGATAATGATTGCGTGTCCTATGCATCTCTGGCTCTTCCCCCATTCTTTTGTTGTCACGGTCATTTTGAGAGTTATTACAGTACCAAAAATGTTACCTACTGGTATACGTACTTCACTAGAGGCCGGGACGTACCTGAGGTTCAGACCAGGGTTTGGAACGTGCCAATCAATTGGGCAATTGCCTATCTCTTTGCCGTTCTCGTTATACACGACAAGAGGACGCTGAAAACGTACGGAAGTCGTTACTGTGGGTATGTCGAAACAAGCCAGGAAAATCTGCAGCGGGTTTAATGCTGAACATGGAGGCAGAGCCTGTCTGAAAACATCAACAGCAGTGTTTTGATTTGATGGTGCACCGATCAATTGGCTACCCAGCTAAATGGTGTACTCCCGATCCATATTAGTTGTCACTAAGATAGATGTATTTAGATATATCTTAATTCTAGATGCATTCATATTAGTGACAGTAATATGAAACGGAGGGAGTACCTCTATGAGAGAGTTCAGTTTGATCAACCAGCATAGATTTCCTCGATCGATTAATTATCTTCTAAGTACTATTGCACGAATAGGAGGCGAATACATCTGCAAGTACACATGCACATGCTGGCTAGATTAGGGGTATTATTGTACTGCGAATCTTTGCATCATTATGTACTCATCTCGCCTGTGTTCCACACGCTATCTGTATTATTAGAAGACGATCCATTGGCCCAACACCTATCTACTTCCATCCGATCCGGTTAAATCGACGCAAAGTTATGAAGATCGCGAGTATGTAGCAAGCGGCATCCTGTCGATGAAAGGATAGGAGGTACTGAGGTACGTAGTATGAGCCATAGTCTCTACGTATCTACTGTGAAATTGCATCCACTAACCAGTTGTTCAATTAAAAGAACGAAACCTATGAAATAGTATGAGCAAGGCATCGATGTGCAAAGCAAATATATGTACTGTATTCAGTACCCTTCAATTCAATATGATGGAGCCTCAGCTCACAAACCCATGGAACCCCACACCGGATCTGAACCATGAGAGGAACGTCATAAACGAGGTATTGTATCAGCCACCTTTTCTAGCACAAGAAAAGTTAGGCGCGCCGTGCATGGACCATGTTGGGAGCTTAACTAATTAACACGGGCGCATGTCTGCCATTGATTTAGCTTCTAAGTGGAGATGGTCCTGCCTATATATGCTTAGTGAAAATACACGTGTAGCGTGATGCCCTAGTTTCTAACTTTCTATCTGGATCGGAGGCCCGTAGATGCTGGTAAGGACGAGATGATCTAGCTACACATGCATGCACCGCTCGATCTTGACCCGTACCCGTACGTGCACACTACTCCTATTTATGAGGGTTTTTAAGTGTGTGGGACTAGATGCAGACTCGTTTCTGTTATTGGGAAAATGCTAGCATGCCTGCGACGGAGCCGATGATCATACCCTCCCATTCTTCCTTTGGCTTTGAATTGATGGTCATTGATTTACAATGCCTTGAGTGAGCTGTTCAAGAACCATAAAAACTTGAGCAACACTCACTCGGTTCATGAATAACCGTATTTTTTTTTACACTTTTATCCGAAGTCAAACTTGTTAAATTTTGACCATTTTTATAGAGAAAAGTAGAAGCAAATCTGACACTAAATTGGTATCAGTATATCTGTCTTAAAATTTTGTTTATAATATATTAATTTGACGTCATATAGCTTTCTAATCTTTAATATAAGTTAATCAAAATTTAAAAGGTTTCATTAAGATAAAAAATAAATGTACACTTTTTCATGGACAAAGACGGTATACGAAGAGAGAAGTGTATACTTTTCGTCCTTTAGTTGCGGGTAAAGTTCACTTATGGTTCTTATTATTTTGATTGTATAGAATTGACTCACTAGCCAACTATCACAAAAGTCTAAACTAGTGGAAAGAGAATAGGCAATATAATTATAATATCAGCACTCTCCCTCACATCAAGCCTTTTTCTTTTTCTGCTCCTTAGAGACGTTGGGTTCTCGGTGTAGGTCGCAATTTTTTTAATACCACATGAGCATGGTCTTGAACTTGAGATCCTTTTGCTCTGATACCATACATAATTGATGCAATAGTATTACAAAAGTTTGAACTGATGGAAAGTTGCTAGGAAATAACCATCTTGTCACCAAGGGACTCAAACAACGTTTTAGCAAAAATTATGAGGACACCTTCAGTCCCGTTGTCAAAGCTGCTACTATAAGATTTGTCCTTGCTATTTTGTTTTAAGGGGATGGAGTCTCCATCACCTCGATGTCAAGAATGCGTTCCTACATGGTGTTCTGGAAGAGGAAGTCTATATGAAACAACCTCTTGGGTATGAAGATAAGAATACACCCCATCAAGTGTGTAAACTTGGCGAAGCTCTATATGATCTCAAACAGGCACCGAGAGCATGGTATTCCTAGTTTGAGCACCAAACTATACAAGACTTAAGTTTTCTGCCATCAAAAGGGGATACCTCTCTCTTCATCTACAACAAGTCAGTTTATGTGCTAATTTATGTGGCTGATATCATAGTCATAGCCTCACATGTTCATAAAGCCAAGCCATCTGACATAGGCATCCCAAATGGGCCTGCCGAAGATAGTACCCGGGGTTTACTGAAGGCCCACTACCCGAAGAATAAGAAGGTTCGGAAGCCCAAGATATTATTAAGGAAAGCTAGAGTTGTAATAGAAAGTCTTATTTGTAATCTTGCGGGATGAGTTAGAAACCTTCCCGGATTCTGTAACTTGTACTGCACGAATCCCTCGGCTCCGCCTCCTATATAAGGGGGAGTCAAGGGACGCAGAAATAATCGAATCATTGTCTACAAACCCTAGTTTTCATAATCGTCGAGTACTTTTCGGCTGAAACCTTCGAGATCTACTTGCCCTCTACTTCCAACTAAACCCTAGCCTACAATCCATAGGCATTGACAAGTTGATACCTTGTCACCATCTCTGCACTAATACATGATCTAAACAGACACTTTACCATCAAGAATTTTGGTGATTTACATTTATTCTTGGGTCCTGAAATCAAGAAAATTCAGGATGGTCTTGTTCTTACCCAAGCTAAATATGCAACCGAATTATTGACTAAAGTTGGTATGCTTAATTATAAAGCTTTCACTACACATCTTGTTACATCGGAAAAATTGTCTCTTCATGAAGGAGAACCATTAGGGGTCAATGATAGCACCCAATACTGTAGCATTATTTGTGCCTTACAATATTTGACATTGACTCGAGATGACATTAGTTTTCCAGTCAACAAATTTTGTCAGGACTTGCATGCACCTACAATAGTACATTGGACTGCGGTTAAAAGGACTCTTCGCTATGTGAACGACACCATTACTACATGCCTCACTTTTCGGAAATCACATTCTACTTTGATAAGTGCTTTTTCAGATGTAGATTGAGCATGTTGCATAGATGATAGAAGGTTCATAGGTGGATTTGCCATATTTTTATTTGGACGAAACCTCATTTCATGGAGTGCCAACAAGCAAGCAACCGTATCTCGCTTGAGCATAGAAAAATAATACCATGCTTATGGTGTGATAACATTAGTGCTACATATCTCTATGCTAATACTATTTATCATGGCAGAAAAAAATATATTGAAGTTTACTTTAACTTCACACATGACATAGTTGCCAAGAAACTACTTGATATTTGGTTTATAGCTCTTAAAAGGACCAAGTCGCCGATGGTTTCACCAAAACGCTACCATCACAAGAGTTAAAGTTTCTAAGCATAATCTAAACTTGTACAAGTTTTATTGGGCGGGGGGGGGGTTGTTAGGAACATACCGTTGACAAAAAGGACAAACTGGGTATAGAAGACAAGTAGTAATTAATTAGGCCCATTAAGTAATCAATCAGAACTCAACATGTTGTGCCATGATCGAGTCGACCACGATGCTCTAGCGTTCGGCAATTCCCTCCCCTTGATCTCTCTTTTAATCGTTCCATGTGCCGTTTCCATTTGGCATATCATCGGTAACCGATGTGGTCTCCAAGCATGGTTCTGCAAATAAAATTGATACCCCATTAATGTAAATATGGGGAACTTACTCTTTAAGCGGTAATTGGTCACTTGGTGCGTTTTTTTCACTCCGGATAACCATGTTCACACTTTTTTTTATCCATGATACTTTCTTCTTTCCCATCTACATCATTTTTTTACAAAACAAATGGCTAATTCTCATTGATTTTTGTACCTGGAGTCAAATATATGCACAGACCACTAGGCAATATATTTATCTTAACACCCCCTCACGTTTAGGCTACTTTAATCCTTAGTGTAGGTTCAATGCAGGCCGCAAAATATTTTTTATTTTAATATTGTGTGAGCATGGTCTTGAACTTGAAACTTCTTGGCTCTAGTACCATATAAAATGGGTGTGGCTAGTTTCGAGTTGTCTGATAATTACCTTAGTTCCTAGTCAAATGATATCATCGAGTCTCAGTTGCAACCCATGTTTCAAATCATAACTAGTAGGAAACATGAAGCAAATCTAACGGCTCAGATCATTTTCTTAATTACATCTCCACTTGCAAGTGAAAAAAATCTCAGTTCAACCTCAATTGCAACTGAAAAAACTCAGTTGCAATCCAATTTGGAAACTCATATGCACGAGTTGTAGTGTACACGGGTGGTGTAGAACTTGACTAAGCACTAAATTAGTTATGAAGTAGCTGAGAACTAGCAAAACCTATATAAAATTGATGGCCAACTTAAACAAAAGTCTAAACTGATACAAATGGACTAGTCAATCATATTTATCTTAACCATATAATTTTCGTGGCTCATCTAACATTGCCTCTAGGATGGTCTTGCACAATGTGTCACTGAAATAGTGTCATTTTTTCAAAATAGTTGTAGTTAACGCAATACCAGGATAACCAACAACGCGCGAAGACTAATAAATTGCAGACAATCATATTATTCACAAAAATACGCAGTTAAATGTTCCTGTTTTTATTCCACAAGAATTTTCTTCATAACTTTTTAAGCTCGGAAATATGTATTTTCTTGTTGCTAAACAGAAACACCACGGTCATGATCCTACTAGAATCCTAGTTTTCTTTTTCTTGATTATAAAACATACAGTCGGCCAAACTAGTTCTTTGTAGCCTGTCCATATCTCGAGCCCATGGCAAGTCAGCAGACTCAGCAGCCGTACGTTATGGTGCTGTGCACAGAAACAAATCGTCGCCGAGAATTGGAGTGATGTCGAGTTCTCTACTGGCCACGAGCCACGCGTACGCTGGCATAGCCGCCGCACGTACGGTGTACCTGGCAATATCCGGCCGTAGCTAAGCTTGTGCATACGTAGAACTATTGCGAAAGACATGGATATGTCCGTAGAGTATCTTCTCTCCTCAATCATCAGCAGTCATCACGTCCTTGTTCTTTACTCATAGAACCATTTTCAGATCCTTGAACGGCTGAACCATATGTACAACGATGTCTCTCTCTTTTTTTTTGCAGGGATACAAGGATGGCTTTCGATCGATCCACGGTACTTTGTACGTGCCAAATTAGGTGTCAGCTTTATTCAGCTTTGGCAAGTAGACACTTCTAATGTATAGGTGAGCAGTGCCGTATTCAGTGGGTACCATGGATGGCATGGCACCCCCTCAAAAAATAAAAATGCCTTTTTAGATACTAAAAATCATATACTTCCTCCGTTCCATAAATGATGTCTTAATTTGATTTAAATTTAAATATATTTAAACACTACTTAGTATCTGGATGCTCCTAAATTTAAATAAAGTTTATACATGTTTCATATGATAGAGAAAATATTAATGATGGCCAAATACACGGACTAAGGCTAGACATAATACTAGTATCTTAGGTGGTATCATGCGACCTGGCTCCACTAAAAAGCTGATGTGGCAGCTAATTAAGAAAGAGAGAAGATTAGATTAACATAGACAGCTCCCTCAGTCCCATGAAATATGTTGAAGATTTATCTAAATTTGAATATATCTAGACACTAAATAGCATCTAGATACATCTGAATTTTGAAAAATCTCAAACATGTTTCATGGCACGTTACAAGATAAATTAGTGTCAAATAGATCTTGTATATTGTTTTTACATTGAGATTTTACAAATCAATAAATAACGTGAAAATATAATCCATTACATGATACAACACGTTATAAAGATAATATCATAGAATAGTATCATATACCCATTATGACTAATCTAATAGATGGGGCAATATTACCCCGCGAGATCACTTAACTGTGTGAAGTCGAAACCAATGGGCCTTATGTTTGCATTGATTTGGTTGGTTGCTCCGTGATACTCCTTTTACATCTAGTAGTACTAATTGATAGTACTCCCTTTTACAAATAGATTTGATTTAGCCAAAGACAATTTTTTGAAACATCAACATCTATATTGTAAAATCTACAGCCTTAGAATGGCCATAAACAATATTTTCATGTTATGTGTTATTGATATTGTTGTTGCTAATATTTTTTTCTATATTTTTTGGTTAAATTTGGCAATATTTGATTTTAACTAAATCCAGAAAGCGAAGTACTAATAAAAACGGAGAGAGTGATCACTCCATACCTGTTTATATTGGATTTATTATAGGAGACTCCGAGACCAAGCGGTGATAGCTGGAAATTTTTTCTTCTCTAAATCACTCCTTGTCCTCTTTGTTTGTTACAGTATATGCCGATTAATTAGCTAGGACAGGCCAATGAGTTTGCATTAGCGCGACGCTGGTTAATTAGCGCGATGCGTGTAATGACGCTGAAAGCCACGGCTTGTACAAATGGCGTGGTTCGTTGATTAATCTTGGCTGGTACAAGACCCATCAGGTGGGGAATCACTTGAAAGGGAGGTGCACCAATACCAGATGGACTGATCATCCCGCGATCGATCAAACAAAAGCCAAGTCGATCCTAAAGTGTAACCAAGGTTTTGAGCCAACATCACTGGGCGGTACACCACCAGACTAGAGTCTACAATACCGGCCAAGTCTGTCGGGCCACAGGTCGGTTTCAGCTGACCATATCTACACCGGGTTCCCACGCGCGCGTGCGCCGAAATAAAGTGGCTAGAGTATAATGCAACTCTCTCGCTAATCTAATCATCGACCCCTGGCCGTCTCGGTACACACTGCACGCCTCATGCCAGATGGAGAAAAAAGACCCACTTGATTGAGTAGTCGCCCTGCACCTGCTAGTGTGCGATGCACCACTGCCATGGGCGGCTATGGCCTCGCAAACAAGATTATCCCAGCGGAATATACATCCAGCCTTTCTCAGTCTCCTTTTCTAAGTTTTCTCCATGTTAACTTAGCTTTCAGTGAGTTAGCTTGTGCCTTTTTCCAGACGTTACAGTGACTGCAAATCTCCATCAGTTGAGGTCATGTAACATGTCGTTCATCTTGCCACATTGACGCTTTTTTTTTTTTTTTGAAATGTGGGCAAAAACTTTGCCCATTCTAATGACTAAGAAGTTTTACAAGAAAGTAAAAGTTTATGACTTACTCTCCCACATCAAATGATCCAAACTATTAGCACTGGCTAACACGCATGACCTAGCTTTCTTTGTAATCTTGTCGAAGATGATTGTGAGGGTGCGTGCTTATTGTTGAACACCCTATCATTCCGTTCATTTCAAATTTCCCAAGTGATGAGCATGGTGAGGGAGGCCATTCCTTTGCGGTTTTGCCATGTGGACATCATGTTCCACCACTCCCGGTGTCTATTTATGATTGGTTCATTTTAAATAGCCACACGCTGGTGTGCATCCTCAACGTCTTATAAGTGTCTGTCAAAGTAGTATCATATAACAGTATCATACATATGATAATGGTGTGATAGATGATACTACCTCTTCTTCCACACTGTTTTTCAGGTTAACTTAACTTTCACTGAGTTAGCTTGTGCCTTTTCAAAATTGTTACAATAACATCAAATCTCGATCAGTTGAGGTCATGCAACTTGTCCTTCACCCTGCCACATTGGCGTATGTGATGATTGGTTCATTTTAAATAGCCACACGTATGTGGTGTCTGTCAAGGTCTATTGGGTGGTGTCCGCCTTCGATCACCTGTCTTCGCGGTGTAAGATTATATTATTACCGATTAGTTCATTCTAAATAGCCACACATACGTCACTACACGTTACGAAATCGTAAACCCCAGGTATACACATGTGTCCACAGCTCAATCGCGTGCATATTTGCTGCTGGATTTATCCGACGTCAACGGTGTTCTTGATCTAGTAGCCCAATCAGTACGTACCCTTTGTCGAAAAAAAAGTAGCCCAATTAGTGCGACGATGCAAGGAATGAATCTTCTTCCTTTCATGTTTTCGTCTATGATTAAAGAAACGAGGAGGGCCATATGGCCCGGTGTTGACATGCGCTCGTCTGCGTCACTCCTATCTAAGCCTACTCTCATCCACCCACGAAAAGCAAGTTTAATAAGGATCGATGACAGTTAACTTAGTGATTGGTGCACAGGAAACTTCTATTTTTTGTTGGTGAACCTTTTCTTGGCCCCAACATGATACATGTTCACTCCTACATACGTGCCACTCCGCGGGGTGGCAAGGAGGCTCCAATCTTTAATCCGCACGATCACCCATGATTGGCAGGAGGAATGAACTGATACTGATTCCAGCATGATACATTCCACTATGCTATGCACCACTCAGCTGGGAATACCTGTCGCCTTCTCGCAACCTCAGAAATGCCAGCGCGGGAGATCAACACAGGAGATCAATTTGTGCTACACAAAAAGTTTCTCGTCAGTTAAGACCGCATCCTTGTTGCCTTTCTAGACGTCACATAGGATTTCATTTGAGGAATTTTATAAAGAAGGCAAGTAGACATGATGTAACTAAGAGGCTCAACACAATACGCGTGGCCGAGAATCTTTGAGACGACTGATGAGCATTCAGCTCGCTCTCTCGAGATGAGATGATGAGATGAACATCTATTTCAGGCTTTGGGTTGTTGCTAGCTGTGCTTATCAGCGGAAACCGACGTGACATTCTTTGTGGCATCTCGTTTAGGACACCACTTTGTGCCGTTGGAATTGATGGAGGGATCGTGTCTTGTGGTGTAGATAAGACACGTAGTAGTATCTCCTAACCTCGCAACTTTGCGCGGAATCCGTCGACCACCTTCTTATTCATTGCCGCTTCACTTTGCGTCTTTGGGACATGGCCAAAGAAACCTTTGACACCCCGGTTTCCCATGTCAATAATTGGGCAAATCTTGCCTTCCCGGAGTGGTGGATCATGATATCATCCGGGCAAAATCGCAAGGGTATGGCTTCTCTCGCTATGCTCATCATTTGGGAGATTTGGAATGAGCGAAATGATAGAATCTTCAAGAACAAAAGCTCACCTACGCAAGTCGTTTTTGAGAGGATCAAGAAAGAAGCGACCCTTTGGGTCATAGCGGGTGCGAAAGGTTTGGGTGTTTTGATGCCGCGAGAGTAGAACTTGTAATATCTAGAGACCTTTTACCATTCTTGTAAACTCCTCTCTTAATTAATGAATGGGCAAAGCTTTTGCCCGCGTTTCAAAAAAAAAAACCTCGCAACTACCGGCGTCTTATCATATGGCCTTATGGCTAGGAACAAGTGGTACCAAAATGTTTTAGTTCCCCTGGAGACAGGTGGCCTCTGGGATATGGATTGCTCGGGTCCAACGCCACCTTCAGCTTAACTGGGGTATTAGTCCTGACTCAGGTGCATGTTTCTGACAAATTCAAATACTAAATGTCACAATTCAAGAGAAAAAAGTGAAATAATTCCATTACAGCTTTAGGTATCTTCAGTAGTTCAGGTAGCAGTTACATCTGAAAAAACTGCTGTCAAGAACACGCAAGTTTCAGATTTCAGGCCCTGTTTGTTTGGGCTGTGGTTTTAGCCCTTGTGGGTTCCCAGCATAAATAACAGATCGTGCATTCGCCTATTAGTTAAAACTGGAAGCAGTGGTCCAGCAGAAAAAAGAAAATGAGCTTATGCAGATTTAAGTTGCATTGTTGCCCATCAACAAGCATCAATCCTACTTCCAAGTTTCTGGTTTAGTCTACATTCTAAAAAAAATAGGATAAACTAGTGTTGTATTTATTAGTAATATTTAGATATGTGAACAATCAATCTAAAGTACATTAAAAATAACAAAATTCAATAAAGAAAGCAAAACCACTTCATTTTCATTGTTGTTGTTGACTAAAAGGTAGAATGTAGATTATTTCAGAACAAAATTTGAAGCTATAATGTAGATTATTTCAGAACAAAAGGGGTATATAAGTAAGAAGTTTATCCTCACTAATATGTTTCTCTTGACATGCAATCCGTTCATGTCAACAGGATTGCTACTTCAGACATAAGCCGTTCGGTTTCTTTCTGTTCAAACCACGTTTCTTTTTCACAAGCTCTCTCGGGTGGCCAAATGCCTTCGCACTTCGAGCCGTTCTTTGTCTTCGAACACCAAGATACACCTTGGCAGTTGAGGTTATCCTCTGGCTTGACGAGGCGCGAGAATTCTGGGTTCTTTCGCCGAACGAGAGCGATATTAGGAAGCGTCTCAAGAGGTGTGTTGTAAATTTGGGCCCACATGGTCAACCATAAAGAAGTGCACGATGCAATCAAGGATTTCCCTTTTGACAAGGCTCCGGTCCGGATGGTTTCTCCGGTCTATTGTTTAAATCTTGCTGGGACATAAGAAAAGAGGAGCTAATAAACCTGATCACCTTATTCTCCGACCTCTACCCCAAAAACTTTCATCGGCTCAACTTGGTGAACATAGTTTTGCTTCCAAAGAAGGAAGGGGCCGATTCCATGACCAAATTTAGGCCTATTATCCTTATTCATGTCATTGCAAGGATATTGGTCAACCGGTTGGTGCCTTTCATGAACACGCTTCTCTCGAAAGCCCAAAGTGCCTTCATTAATACTAGGAGCATTCATGACAATTTTATGTACATAAGGAATTATGCAAGATGATTGCACAAGTCAAGAACACTAGTCCTTTTACTTAAACTTGACATCAAGATGGCATTTGACTCGGTGAGATGGGATTATCCCCTTGACTTGCTTCAAAGGCATGGTTTTCCTAGGACATTTAGGAATTGGCTTGTTGCTCTTCTATCTACCGCATTCTCAAGGGTTCTTGTCAATGGGATTCCGGGGGGTCCGATCAAGGACGGAAGGGGCTTACGGCAAGGAAACCTGCTATCAACACTTTTATTTGATCTCGCTATTGGTCCTTTGCAAAGCATTCTTGCGTGGGCTACCACCAATTGTGAGTTCCATCGTCTACACGGACGTGCAACCTCCATTAGTAATTCCCTCTATGCCGACGATGCGGCCATATTCTTGGCTCTATCAAAGAAGTTCTCCAAGATTTATCCCGCATTCTTCATGCATTTGGTGAAGTGACCGGACTTGTTACCAGCGTCCAAAAAAGTATGGTGGTGACCATTAGATGCTCCGACCTGGATCTTGATGCCATCCTTCATTCACGAGTTCCCCGCCATCCGCTCACACTTTCAATGAGATACTTGGGGCTTCCACTTTCAGTGCATCCCCTACGAAGTGTGGATTTCAAATTTTTGGTGGATAAGAAATGGCAAGCAAGCTACCCATTGGGCAAGGAAAAAGTTCAAGCCACCGGTAGGACGGCTCTTGAAGGAGATATGCCCAAGAGGCAATAATAAAAGTGGTTATTATATATCTTTATGTTTATGATAAATGTTTATATACCATGCTATAATTGTATTAACCGAAACATTGATACATGTGTGATATGTAAACAACAAAGAGTCCCTAGTATGCCTCTTATCTAGCTTGTTGATTAATGGATGATTAGTTTCATAATCATGAACATTGGATGTTATTAATAACAAGGTTATATCATTGTATGAATGATGTAATGGACACACCCAATTAAGCGTAGCATAAGATCACGTCATTAAATTATTTGCTATAAGCTTTCGATACATAGTTACCTAGTCCTTATGACCATGAGATCATGTAAATCACTTATACCGGAAAGGTACTTTGATTACATCAAACGCCACTGCGTAAATGGGTGGCTATAAAGGTGGGATTAAGTATCCGGAAAGTATGAGTTGAGGCATATGGATCAACGAGTGGGATTTGTCCATCCCGATGACGGATAGATATACTCCGGGCCCTCTCGGTGGAATGTCGTCTAATGTCTTGCAAGCATATGAATGAGTTCATAAGAGACCACATACCACGGTACGAGTAAAGAGTACTTGTCGAGAGACGAGGTTGAACAAGGTATAGAGTGATACCGATGATCAAACCTCGGACAAGTAAAATATCGCGTGACAAAGGGAATTGGTATCGTATGTGAATGGTTTATTCGATCACTAAAGTCATCGTTGAATATGTGGGAGCCATTATGAATCTCCAGATCCCGCTATTGGTTATTGGTCGGAGTGAGTACTTAACCATGTCCGCATAGTTCACGAACCGTAGGGTGACACACTTAAAGTTGGATGTTGAAATGGTAGAACTTGAATATGGAATGGAGTTCGAATATTTGTTCGGAGTCCCGGATGAGATCCCGGATATCACGAGGAGTTCCGGAATGGTCCGGAGAATAAGATTCATATATAGGAAGTCATTTTATAAGATTTAAAATGATCCGGAAGGTTCTATGGAAGGTTCTAGAAGATTCTAGAAAAGTCCGGAAGAAACCACTTTGGAAGGCGGAGTCCCAAAGGGACTCCACCTCCATGGCCGGCCAACCCTAGAGGTGGAGGAGTCCCAAGTGGACTCCCCCTAAGGGGGCCGGCCACCCCCCCACATGGAAGGGGGGAATCCTACCCCAAGTGGGATTCCCACCTTGGGTAGGTTTCCCTATCACATGGAAGGTTTTGGGTTCGGGTCTTATTCGGAGACTTGTAGTCCAACACTTGGGCCTTCCACCTATATAATGAGGGCCAAGGGGAGGGGGCCGGCCACCCCAACAACCACAAGGTGGCCGCACCCCTTAGTGGCCGGCGCCCCCTCTCCCCAAACCCTAGCCGCCCCGCTCCTCCACTTCCCGCACGCTTAGCGAAGCTCCGCCGGATTTCTCCACCACCACCGATACCACGCCGTCGTGCCTGTCGGATTCAAGAGGAGCTACTACTTCCGCTGCCCGCCGGAACGGGGAGGTGGACGTCGTCTTCATCAACAACCGAACGTGTGACCGAGTACGGAGGTGCTGCCCGTTCGTGGCGCCGTGATCAAGATCTTCTACGCGCTTTTGCAAGCGGCAAGTGAACGTCTACCGCAGCAACAAGAGCCTCATCTTGTAGGCTTTGGAATCTCTTCAAGGGTGAGACTCGATAATCCCCTCGTTGTTACCGTCTTCTAGATTGCATCTTGGCTTGGATTGCGTGTTCGCGGTAGGAAATTTTTTGTTTTCTATGCAACGTTATCCTACAGTGGTATCAGAGCCGTGTCTATGCATAGATGGTTGCACGAGTAGAACACAATGGTTCTGTGGGCGTTGATGCTCTTGTTATCTTTAGTTGAGTACTTTGCATCTTTGTGGCATAGTGGGATGAAGCGGCTCGGACTAACTTTACATGACCGCGTTCATGAGACTTGTTCCTCGTTCGACATGCAACTTGTATTGCATAAGAGGCTTTGCGGGTGTCTGTCTCTCCTACTATAGTGAAGATTCAATTTACTCTTTGTAACACCCCAAATTTCAATAAAAAGAAAGTTAGAGAATTCCAGAAAGCAAAATTTCAAACCAACAAAAACTTTTCTTTTGCATATAGTACCATGCCTAGGACTTGTGCATTTGAGTTATATGCCATGATGATTGTTATTACTTCTATTTGATATGCTCTAAAACCCTAGAGTGATCATGTGAAGATCACCAACCAAATAAATCAAAGAGGAAGAAATTCCAATAATTGAAAAACCCTAAAAACCCTCACATATGCCCTATGGCATTTTTATAAATTTTGACCCTAGACCTAAATGGGTCTTCACCATTAGTTGAATAATGTTACTAAACACTTACTACAACTTTTGGAATCAAAGATTCACAATTCAAATGAATTTCAAACACAAAAACCACTCACATGTGATAATGGTCAATTTGGACAATTATAGTCTGATCACCACTTTGAGCCCCTGCAATTTAATTTTCCCAAACCAATTCTTGCTAACTCTTTGCACCATTTCAAAGTCAACATCAAGGTGAACAACTTTGATGCAGATCACCCTGCCAAATTCATCCTTGATCAATAGCTATGCTCATCCAAAGTTGCAACATTATAACAAGTGCAACAATCTCCACTTAGCCATTTTGGCCAATTTTTGAATTCTATTTTTTCCACCACCACCTCAATTCACCTCTGGTCACTTACAACTAATACCAACACTCACATTTCAAAAACATTCACCATTTGAATTAATTCCAATTTGGATAATTTTGCAAATTGCAAAATATGGCACTATTTGCACACTATTGCAAATAGTGATTCTACCCTAACTAACCTACCCCAACTTGCACCAAATGGTTCCCCTGCCTCCTTTTTCCCTTAATGGCAACATTTAAAACCCTAGGGAGAGGAGGAGCAAGGCTAGACATGGCCATGCCGGCCATGTCGCCCGAGCCCGACCACCTCCCCCTCTCTCCATTGCTTCACTGCCTGGACCCCCTCGCCACCGTGCGCCAACGCGTCCCCTAGCAAGCCCTAGCACCGCCATGGTCGAAGGAACGGCGACCAGACGCCGGACGACGCGCGCCCGCACACGCCCTGGACGCCGCTCGCGTCGCACGCATGCACGACGCGGACACGCACTGGCCACGCGCCGCGCAGCCCCTCTGCTCACGCCCTGGCCCTGCTTGCAACCCGTTGAGCACCGCAGTGACACCGCGACGCCGCCGGACACGCGCCCAGCCCAGACCCGTGACCGCCGGCGCCGGAGACGACAACCACATCCCGTACGCGCCGCGGCCGTCGTGGAAGAAATGCGACCAGACCAGACGTCCCCCGACCAAACCAGCACCACCTCTAGCTTCGCCTGGACGAGGAGAACCCGACCGCGCCCTCGCCTAACTCGACCCGCCGCCGGAGAAGCCGCGCCATGGTCGACCTTGCCACTGCCCCGCACCCCTTGCTCAATCCTATAAATAGGAGGTTCCCTGGAAGCAACTGAGCACACCACCTCACTCCCCACCTCTCACTGCTTCGCCACCACCACTCCACTCACTCGATCGTCGCCGGAGCTGCTCCAATTTCAAGATCGGAGCCGCCCGTACCCGGAGGTCGCCGCCGTCGATTGGAGCTGTTCCAGGAGGAGCCGCCGGTACCAGGAGCTCCGCCGTCGTCCACAACTTCACCACGCACACTGCCATCCCTCGCTGGAGCACTGGTTAGCCCGCCGACCCCCTACCGCCGCCGTGCCAGTAGCACGATCTCGCCGGAGATGACGATGGCCCTGTGCCGTCCGATCCCATTCTAATCCAACGTCTCACTTTGAAACATACCGCTTCGGGCGTTATGAGCCGCTGACAGGCGGACCCCACCTGTCGGCGCAGGCCCGCGCGCGCTGGATGCGTTGCTGGGCCGTTTCTCCCGTTTTCAAACCATTTCGGCCCAGTTAGTTTCCCGCCGGCCCGTTTTATTCAAATCTAGTTTAATTAATTCAAATAAAATTCAATACTGCCCAAACTTTGAAATTCAACCATTTCAAATTGGCTAAACCAAATCTAGTGAATTTTATATTGTTAGAAAGCCACTGAAATTCTCTACAACATGCCACTGGCCTCATGGGAAAATTCTTTGTAGAATTAATGTGACAAAAATAACAAGACAGGGACTTTTCCCTATTCAAATAATTCTTAAAAATCAACCAAAATAGATATTAAGTAAATTCCAACTCTAATAGTTCACATTTGACTTACACTAATTGTTTATGCAATAAAATGGTGTGGTCACTTTGCATGATCATGCCATGGTTTAATGAATGGATATTATGGCTAGTTTAACTAGTTGATATTATCCAAAACTATTAAAGTTAAATTGTGTGAAGTCTTACACTTCATTTAAACTTGTCTCACATGGATTCATGGGATGTTTGGACCCCTGGTTCCAAACTCTCTTATATGAATTACTTGAGATTTAAATCAAATATAGTGTTATTTAAATGGTATGAGGTGATCCACCTCATTTAAATCATTTTCCCCAAATGATGATGATGATGAACATTTGACTTAGGTCAATATGAGTTCATCCATGATTGTTGGAGAAATTAAATCTTAAGAAGATTTCAATGAGAGGAAATTATTTCTCAAGAACCCTATGGAAACTATCATTTACATATGGAATACAAAGAAATGAATTCTATTTAAATCCCACAACCCATGCACCCTAGTGTATTTATTTTGTGTGCATAGAGTAGTTTGAGTGTTTATTTGTGGTGTATAGAATAGCCATTGAATTAGTGAGTAATTATACTCGTATTCAAATTTAGACGGTAGCACCGGAGAGTACGCCGAAGAAGAAGGTTGCTACCAGGAGGAGGAGGAGGAGGAACAGTTTGAGAACTACCAAGGCAAGCTATACTCTTGCAAGCTACTAGCAAGCTAATATTCTTGCAAAGTGCAAAGCCCCTTGGGGCAAGGCACCATGTTTCTTATCCTTTCTTATATGAACCCATCCCAAGTTTTTACTTTACAAGTTTTTACTTGTTTTCTAAATGAGTTACTTTTATAGTTAACTTTGGTCAAAGTACAAGTTGAGTAGTAGAGTAGTGAGTTAGTCTTTCCCAAGCAAAGCAAGTTAGCACCCCTCATGACTTAGAGCTAGTGCTAAAGAATTAAAACTTGACTACTCTAGATGGGAACCATGTGAATTTTGAAAGGATTTTGAAACCTTGGAATGAAGATGCATTCCATTGAATGATTTTTGAAGGTGAATATGACCAAGAGAAGATAGTGATTTTGATAAAACATGATGTTGGTTTGAATGCGATACCTTTCCAATTATCAAGTACCCCCACAATACCTGATTATGGGTAGGGCTTAACTGGAAGTTTATGCGTCTTAGTATGGGTTCCCTCTAAACAAGCGTCATCGGGGTTATGCCGAAAGCTGCCTCTACCACAAAAGAAACGATACGATATGATGCTAAATGAGGTGAATGTCCGGCCCAAGCCTCGTGCGGTTCCCAGTGGCTGATCGTCTGTCTTCACTCGGGAGGCCAAGCTCATGGGGAGAGGTGCTCATACTAGGATTCGTAAGTGAAAGGTTATGGTTGATGATCCGCGTATCGTGTTACGATGATTCGGGGAAAATCCCGACGGATGAAATCAAATGTTGTGGCACAAGTGTGCAACCTCTGCAGAGTGTAAACCTATTCGAATAGCCGCGTCCACGGTTACGGACGGTTGGAAAGGCCATACAGTTTCCGATGTCATCTATTTGAAAATGATGTTGAAAGATGATGGTGAAATGACTTGTGGTGGATTGAATTGAAATCACCACTTGAATGGTGGGAATGACACTAATGTTCCCCCTTGAGTTAGTTAGCACTTGAGTAAGCTTTTCTCAAAACTTTGTGAACTAAAACTAGCTTTATGCAAATGAACTAGAGCTTAGCAAACCCTACTAGAATGTCTAGCACTTTCATTAGTATTAGTTTGCGAGTACTCAACGTACTCACGGCTTTGTCCCTGGCTATTCAAATGGCCGAGTATGAAGATGACCAAGGAGATGACCAGCGGGATGCCTACGACAACTAAGCGCCTTCTGACGTCAAGCGTTGGCCTGTGGACTAGAGAGTCCTTGTATCTTACGCTTCCGCTATGTTGAACTATGAACTTGTGTTTGTTCGTTGATCAATAGATCAACTACTCGTGTAATATGGATCATGTGATTCCAAATTTGTAAGACTTATGGTTTGTAATGAATGATGATCGTGATACTTAACTATTATGCCTCGCAACAACAATATTCCCGGGATTGCGATGTATGACATAATAGGCATTCGGACTTAAAAATCCGGGTGTTGACAAGTTGGTATCAGAGCCATTGTTTGACCTTAGAAGACCTTAGTTAGAATGGGCGTTCTGAAAAACTTAACTTTGAAATCAAATGAAAGAAACTATTTGTGAAAAATTTACTACACTCTTGTCTTGGAGACTTTGCCAAAAATTTGATGAATCATGTTCTATCTTATTTGAATCAACTTAAAACTTTGCCACACTTTGCACTCTCTAACTTACTCATCCAATTCTCTTTCAGATGGCGCTGAATGAAGCCATCAACACCAAGTTTTACCAGCTTGGGAACGGAGGAAGCTTGATCTTCGAGCACGACCTCAACGCCGTCTCTGACTTTCTTGGGCGCCCACACCCCGAGTTTCACGGGGTTCAGCTGGACGACACGCCCGGAGGAGAGTTGCAGTGGGTGATCACTGCCGACTTGAGGGGCAAGATGGAGCCTCCCACTTCCGAGAGGATCCTCTTCTCCTTCCGTGAGAGCAACTGGCTCGACGGACTCGCACGTGGCCTACAGGAGGCACTTGCGCGCCTCTGTGGACAGAACGTGGTGGGCCTTCTCGCCTCTCGCTACGCCCACCTTGTGAGGCGTGATGCCGCGGGAGTGCCCATGGAGCTGCAGCCGCACCCGGAGTTGAGGCACCATGCTGAGCACCTGGACTTCATGCTCTACCAGACTCAGAAGGACCTCGACGCCTCTCGCACTTATGCGAACCAGACCCATGCTCACATCACCGAGCAGGGTGAGGCGATCAAGCTACTCAACAACGACCGCAGGAGCCTTCGCCAGCAGCGTGCCAAGAAGGACGCTACGATTCGTCGCCTTCGCGCCCGGATCGCGTCACTTGAGGCCACTGTCAAGGCACAGGAGAATCAGATTCGTCAGCTGGAGGATGACGATGGAGGCATCAACATTCGAGGAGGAGACGCTTTTCTGAGCGATGACGACGACTTTGAGGAGGACGAGAACACCGAGGAGGAGGACTACGAGTTTCTGGAGGCAGGACCCGACGACTACGTCCCGATCGATATCGATGATGAGGAGTAGTTGCACTAGTTTCACTTATAGTAGGTGTGAGTTGTATCCTGTCCCTTGTATCGTAGCATGAGAATGGTTCTTAAAACCATTGGAGTCTGTGTGTAGTTTGTACTATGTGTTGCATGAATGAATGAATGATATGTTTGTCATGAAAAGATTACAAGTTTTCAAATGTTTTTCAAACTTAACCAAAATGAACCATAGAATGTTCCCTCTTATCTCATGATCTTCTATATCTTCAGATGGCCCCTCCAAATCGCACCAACGACGCGATGCTGCAACTTCTGCAAACCATGCTTGCAGACCGGGAAACCGAAAGAGCCGAACGCCAAGCCAATCTCATCGCCTTGCAGAACATCGCCAACCAAGGCCATGGAAATCATGACCACCCCGGATCCAAGCTCAAGAACTTCCAAAACACCAACCCTCCGGTGTTTAGCAAGACCGAGGAGCCCCTCGACGCCGACGATTGGCTCCAGACTATGGAGAACAATCTGGAGGTAGGTGGAGTGGAAGCCAACGAGAAGGTGTTGTTCGCCACTCACTATCTCGCTGGACCAGCTCGCGCTTGGTGGACAAGTACCCGTGCCATGAACGGAGGTCAATTCATGACTTGGGAAGATTTCAAACTCAAGTTCAGCAAGTACCATGTACCCCGGGTCTTATCAAGAAGATGAGGGATGAATTCCGTGAACTGAAACAAGGTCGCATGACGGTGGTTGAATACCGCGACAAGTTTCTCACTTTGTCAAGGTATGCCCCTGATGAGACCGACACCGTTGAGAAGAGGAAGGAGAGATTCCTGAACGGACTGCATGATGAGATGCAGGCTGTCCTCGTCAACATCCCCTTCGCCGACCTCGAAGCCCTTGTTGACTCTGCCATCCAGATGGAGGGCAAGTTAAACCAAGCCAATGAGAACCGCAAGCGCCGCATGGCGAATCAAAGTGGATCAAGCCACCCTCAAAAGTTTCGCCCTAGCTCAAGCGGAGGATTCCCTCCGAGAAACAACAAACCCCAGATGCAGAACTCTCGCCCCGGTTATCAGAACCGGAGTGGAGGAAACTCCAAGCCAGGAGGCTACAACAACAACTACAACTACAACAACAACAACAACTACAGCCGCGCTCCACCCCGAGCCCCTAACAACAACAACACCAACACCACCCCCAGAACCGGAAGCAATGCCATTCCCGTTGCGAACAAGCAGGACAAGAGCACTATCACTTGTTATGAGTGTGGTGTAGTGGGGCACTACTCCAACGAGTGTCCCAAGCGTCTTGCCAAGCTCGCCGGCAACACCGCTGCTCCTGCTCAGCAGCAACGCCGTGTCTCCACCGGCAAGAAGTTCACCCCCAACAACCCCAACAACCGCAACGGCCGCCTCTACCACATGAACGCCGAAGAAGCCCAGGAAGCACCAGATGTTGTGCTTGGGTATGTTTTCTGTCAACCACACCCCTGCTAGAGTGTTGTTTGATTCTGGAGCATCTCATTCCTTTGTCACCGAAGATTTTGCATCAACAAGTAAAATTCAACCCCTCAGTTTGAAGCATGTTATGATAGTTCAAATCCCCGGATCAACCACCAAAGCCAGAAAATTTTGCAAAAATGTGCCAATCAAAATCCATGATGTAGATTTCTTTGCAAATCTCATCATACTTGGAACTAAAGGTTTGGAAGTTGTCCTAGGAATGGACTGGATGTCCAAGCACAATGGATTGATAGACTGCGCCAAGAAAGCCATAACCATGACTAGCAGCACCGGTATCGTAGTTGAGCACGTCTCCGAAAAACTACCCGGAAAATTTACCCGCAACCAAAGTGTATCCAAGCCAACTCGGATCAAATCGGGGTCGTTTGTCGCTACCCCGATGTGTTTCCGGATGATCTACCCGGTATGCCCCCGGATCGGGATATCGAGTTTATCATCGAGTTAATCCCGGAAGCTGGACCCATCGCCCGGAGAGCCTACGAGCATGAACGCAGCCGAACTTGTGGAGCTGAAGAAGCAAATAGATGACATGTTAGCCAAAGGTTTGATTAGACCAAGTGCATCCCCCGGAGATCCCCCGTCTTGTTTGTCGACAAGAAGGATGGTGCAAATCGTTTATGCACGGACTATCGTAAACTTAACGATGTCACCATCAAAAACAAATACCCCTTACCCAAGATCGAAGACTTGTTTGACCAACTCACCGGATCCCGAGTTTTCTCCAAGATTGATCTTAGAACTGGATACCACCAACTGAAGATCCGAGCCACCGACATTCCAAAAACTGCCTTTACCACCAGATATGGGTTGTATGAGTACAACGTCATGTCGTTTGGATTGACCAATGCCCCCGCTTACTTCATGAATCTCATGAATAAGATCTTCATGAACTTCTTGGACAAATTTGTCGTTGTTTTCATCGACAACATTCTGGTCTACTCCAAGTCCGAAGAGGAACATGAACAGCATTTGGAGATTGTCTTAGAAACCCTTAGACAGCACCAGTTGTATGCCAAGTTTAGCAAGTGTGAGTTTTGGCTGGAAGAAGTTGGATTCCTCGGACACATCTTGTCTGCAGGAGGAATTGCCGTAGATCCCGCCAAAATCAAAACTGTTATGGAATGGCAAGCCCCAACCACACAAACCGAAGTTCGCGCTTTTCTTGGATTAGCAGGATACTATCGCAGATTTGTAGAAGGTTTTTCGAGCATCGCTCGACCAATGACCCAACTGCTGAAAAAGGACAGAAAGTTTGAGTGGACCGACAAATGCGAAGAGAGCTTTCAATAGCTCAAGAGTAGACTGACAACAGCCCCAATCCTGATCATGCCAGATATCGCAAAGCCCTTTGACGTATATTGCGACGCCTCCAAGACTCGGACTTGGATGCGTGCTTATGCAAGAAGGCAAGGTTGTATCCTACCTTTCAAGACAACTCAAGCAACATGAACAGAACTACCCAACCCATGACCTCGAGCTTGCAGCCGTGGTCTTAGCCTTGAAAGTTTGGCGTCATTACCTTATGGGTAATCGATGCAAGATCTACTCCGACCACAAAAGCCTCAAATACATATTCACCCAGAAGGAGTTGAACATGAGACAACGCCGATGGATCGAACTGATCAAGGATTACGACATGGAGATTCACTACCACCCCGGCAAGGCCAATGTGGTAGCGGATGCTTTGAGTCGACTGCCGTGCCAGTTGAACTCCATGCTCGCAACCGAACAGCCCAGCTTGCATCAAGAGTTTGAACAGTTCAGACTTGAACTTGTGAGTGAAGGATTCCTAGCCAGCATAGAACTGCAACCCACCTTGGTTGGTCAGATCAAGGAAGCCCAGAAAGACAACGCTAGCATTGACGGAATCAAGAAACAGATAGCCGCAGAAAAAGCCCCGGGATTCACCGTAGACGAAGCCGGAATTCTTTGGTACAAAGAACGTCTCGCGTACCATCGGACTCTGACTTGAAACAAGTCATTCTGCAAGAAGCCCATGACACCCTTTATTCAATCCACCCCGGAGGTACCAAGATGTACCAGGACCTGAAAGAACAATTTTGGTGGCACGGAATGAAGAGAGAAATCGGTAGCTATATCGCTAAGTGTGACATCTGTCAGAGAGTTAAGGCAGAACACCAAAGACCCGCCGGACTGTTGCAACCTCTTCAGATTCTAGAATGGAAATGGGACTCCGTAGGAATGGACTTTATCACCGGACTGCCCAAATCCAGCAAAGGCAATGATTCCATATGGGTAGTGGTCGATAGATTGACCAAAGTCGCCCATTTCATCGCAGTCAAAACCACCTATCAAGGCCCCAAGTTAGCTGAACTCTACATCTCCAGAATAGTCGCTTTGCACGGAACCCCCAAATCGATAGTGTCAGATAGAGGATCACAGTTTACCTCAAGGTTCTGGCAGAAGGTGCAAGAAGGACTAGGCACCCGCCTAAATTTCAGCACCGCCTATCACCCTCAGACCGACGGACAGACTGAGAGAGTAAACCAGATACTGGAAGACATGCTTAGAGCATGCGTACTGGAATACGGATCCAAGTGGGAAGACCGCCTACCTTACGCAGAATTCTCCTACAACAATAGTTACCAAGCCAGCCTACAGATGGCCCCCTTTGAAGCCTTGTACGGAAGGAAGTGCCGTACCCCCCTGAACTGGTCAGAAGTCGGAGAGAGTCAAGTCTTCGGCCCAGACGTTCTTCGTGAAGCCGAAGAGAAGGTCCACAAGATCCGCGAGTACCTCAAAACGGCGCAATCCAGACAGAAGAGCTACGCCGACAAGAGACGTCGGGAGATGACCTTTGAGATCGGAGATTTCGTCTATCTCAAAGTATCCCCCTTGAAGGGAATGCAAAGGTTTCAGTTGAAAGGAAAGCTTGCACCTCGCTACGTAGGACCTTTCCAAGTCCTCAGCCGCCGAGGTGAAGTATCTTACCAACTGGAGTTGCCTGAAGAAATGTCGGCTGTGCACGACGTTTTTCACATCTCACTTCTCCGGAAATGTCTTGAAGTCCCTGAGAAGACCGAAGTGTTCAAGAACATCGATCACCGATCGGTGGATATCAACAAGGATCTGACTTACCGCGAAGTGCCGATTCGCATCCTGGAAGAAGCTTACCGAACCACCCGCACCCGAAGCATCAAGTTTCTGAAGATCCAATGGAGCAATCATACCGAGGATGAAGCCACCTGGGAACGCGAAGACTTCATGAAGAAGGAATACCCAGATCTCTTTAGTACCTAACTTTCTTTTCGATCTCGGGACGAGATCTTTTGTAAGGGGAAGGGTTTGTAACACCCCAAATTTCAATAAAAAGAAAGTTAGAGAATTCCAGAAAGCAAAATTTCAAACCAACAAAAACTTTTCTTTTGCATATAGTACCATGCCTAGGACTTGTGCATTTGAGTGATATGCCATGATGATTGTTATTACTTGTATTTGATATGCTCTAAAACCCTAGAGTGATCATGTGAAGATCACCAACCAAATAAATCAAAGAGGAAGAAATTCCAATAATTGAAAAACCCTAAAAACCCTCACATATGCCCTATGGCATTTTTATAAATTTTGACCCTAGACCTAAATGGGTCTTCACCATTAGTTGAATAATGTTACTAAACACTTACTACAACTTTTGGAATCAAAGATTCACAATTCAAATGAATTTCAAACACAAAAACCACTCACATGTGATAATGGTCAATTTGGACAATTATAGTCTGATCACCACTTTGAGCCCCTGCAATTTAATTTTCCCAAACCAATTCTTGCTAACTCTTTGCACCATTTCAAATTCAACATCAAGGTGAACAACTTTGATGAAGATCACCCTGCCAAATTCATCCTTGATCAATAGCTATGCTCATCCAAAGTTGCAACATTATAACAAGTGCAACAATCTCCACTTAGCCATTTTGGCCAATTTTTGAATTCTATTTTTTCCACCACCACCTCAATTCACCTCTGGTCACTTACAACTAATACCAACACTCACATTTCAAAAACATTCACCATTTGAATTAATTCCAATTTGGATAATTTTGCAAATTGCAAAATATGGCACTATTTGCACACTATTGCAAATAGTGATTCTACCCTAACTAACCTACCCCAACTTGCACCAAATGGTTCCCCTGCCTCCTTTTTCCCTTAATGGCAACATTTAAAACCCTAGGGAGAGGAGGAGCAAGGCTAGACATGGCCATGCCGGCCATGTCGCCCGAGCCCGACCACCTCCCCCTCTCTCCATTGCTTCACTGCCTGGACCCCCTCGCCACCGTGCGCCAACGCGTCCCCTAGCAAGCCCTAGCACCGCCATGGTCGAAGGAACGGCGACCAGACGCCGGACGATGCGCGCCCGCACACGCCCTGGACGCCGCTCGCGTCGCACGCATGCACGACGCGGACACGCACTGGCCACGCGCCGCGCAGCCCCTCTCGCTCACGCCACGGCCCCGCTTGCAACCCGTTGAGCACCGCAGTGACACCGCGACGCCGCCGGACACGCGCCCAGCCCAGACCCGTGACCGCCGGCGCCGGAGACGACAACCACATCCCGTACGCGCCGCGGCCGTCGTGGAAGAAATGCGACCAGACCAGACGTCCCCCGACCAAACCAGCACCACCTCTAGCTTCGCCTGGACGAGGAGAACCCGACCGCGCCCTCGCCTAGCTCAACCCGCCGCCGGAGAAGCCGCGCCATGGTCGACCTTGCCACTGCCCCGCACCCCTTGCTCAATCCTATAAATAGGAGGTTCCCTGGAAGCAACTGAGCACACCACCTCACTCCCCACCTCTCACTGCTTCGCCACCACCACTCCACTCACTCGATCGTCGCCGGAGCTGCTCCAATTTCAAGATCGGAGCCGCCCGTACCCGGAGGTCGCCGCCGTCGATTGGAGCTGTTCCAGGAGGAGCCGCCGGTACCGAGAGCTCCGCCGTCGTCCACAACTTCACCACGCACACTGCCATCCCTCGGCTGGAGCACCGGTTAGCCCGCCGACCCCCTACCGCCGCCGTGCCAGTAGCACGATCTCGCCGGAGATGACGATGGCCCTGTGCCGTCCGATCCCATTCTAATCCAACGTCTCACTTTGAAACATACCGCTTCGGGCGTTATGAGCCGCTGACAGGCGGACCCCACCCTGTCAGCAGGCCCGCGCGCGCTGGATGCGTTGCTGGGCCGTTTCTCCCGTTTTCAAACCATTTCGGCCCAGTTAGTTTCCCGCCGGCCCGTTTTATTCAAATCTAGTTTAATTAATTCAAATGAAATCCAATACTGCCCAAACTTTGAAATTCAACCATTTCAAATTGGCTAAACCAAATTTAGTGAATTTTATATTGTTAGAAAGCCACTGAAATTCTCTACAACATGCCACTGGCCTCATGGGCAAATTCTTTGTAGAATTAATGTGACAAAAATAACAAGACAGGGACTTTTCCCTATTCAAATAATTCTTAAAAATCAACCAAAATAGATATTAAGTAAATTCCAACTCTAATAGTTCACATTTGACTTACACTAATTGTTTATGCAATAAAATGGTGTGGTCACTTTGCATGATCATGCCATGGTTTAATGAATGGATATTATGGCTAGTTTAACTAGTTGATATTATCCAAAACTATTAAAGTTAAATTGTGTGAAGTCTTACACTTCATTTAAACTTGTCTCACATGGATTCATGGGATGTTTGGACCCCTGGTTCCAAACTCTCTTATATGAATTACTTGAGATTTAAATCAAATATAGTGTTATTTAAATGGTATGAGGTGATCCACCTCATTTAAATCATTTTCCCCAAATGATGATGATGATGAACATTTGACTTAGGTCAATATGAGTTCATCCATGATTGTTGGAGAAATTAAATCTTAAGAAGATTTCAATGAGAGGAAATTATTTCTCAAGAACCCTATGGAAACTATCATTTACATATGGAATACAAAGAAATGAATTCTATTTAAATCCCACAACCCATGCACCCTAGTGTATTTATTTTGTGTGCATAGAGTAGTTTGAGTGTTTATTTGTGGTGTATAGAATAGCCATTGAATTAGTGAGTAATTATACTCGTATTCAAATTTAGACGGTAGCACCGGAGAGTACGCCGAAGAAGAAGGTTGCTACCAGGAGGAGGAGGAGGAACAGTTTGAGAACTACCAAGGCAAGCTATACTCTTGCAAGCTACTAGCAAGCTAATATTCTTGCAAAGTGCAAAGCCCCTTGGGGCAAGGCACCATGTTTCTTATCCTTTCTTATATGAACCCATCCCAAGTTTTTACTTTACAAGTTTTTACTTGTTTTCTAAATGAGTTACTTTTATAGTTAACTTTGGTCAAAGTACAAGTTGAGTAGTAGAGTAGTGAGTTAGTCTTTCCCAAGCAAAGCAAGTTAGCACCCCTCATGACTTAGAGCTAGTGCTAAAGAATTAAAACTTGACTACTCTAGATGGGAACCATGTGAATTTTGAAAGGATTTTGAAACCTTGGAATGAAGATGCATTCCATTGAATGATTTTTGAAGGTGAATATGACCAAGAGAAGATAGTGATTTTGATAAAACATGATGTTGGTTTGAATGCGATACCTTTCCAATTATCAAGTACCCCCACAATACCTGATTATGGGTAGGGCTTAACTGGAAGTTTATGCGCCTTAGTATGGGTTCCCTCTAAACAAGCGTCATCGGGGTTATGCCGAAAGCTGCCTCTACCACAAAAGAAACGATACGATATGATGCTAAATGAGGTGAATGTCCGGCCCAAGCCCTGTGCAGTTCCCAGGCTGACTGTCTGTCTTCACTGGGAGGCCAAGCTCATGGGGAGAGGTGCTCATACTAGGATTCGTAAGTGAAAGGTTATGGTTGATGATCCGCGTACTGTGTTATGATGATTCGGGGAAAATCCCGACGGATGAAATCAAATGTTGTGGCACAAGTGTGCAACCTCTGCAGAGTGTAAACCTATTCGAATAGCCGCGTCCACGGTTACGGACGGTTGGAAAGGCCATACAGTTTCCGATGTCATCTATTTGAAAATGATGTTGAAAGATGATGGTGAAATGACTTGTGGTGGATTGAATTGAAATCACCACTTGAATGGTGGGAATGACACTAATGTTCCCCCTTGAGTTAGTTAGCACTTGAGTAAGCTTTTCTCAAAACTTTGTGAACTAAAACTAGCTTTATGCAAATGAACTAGAGCTTAGCAAACCCTACTAGAATGTCTAGCACTTTCATTAGTATTAGTTTGCGAGTACTCAACGTACTCACGGCTTTGTCCCTGGCTATTCAAATGGCCAGAGTATGAAGATGACCAAGGAGATGACCAGCAGGATGCCTACGACAACTAAGCGCCTTCTGACGTCAAGCGTTGGCCTGTGGACTAGAGAGTCCTTGTATCTTACGCTTCCGCTATGTTGAACTACGAACTTGTGTTTGTTCGTTGATCAATAGATCAACTATTCGTGTAATATGGATCATGTGATTCCAAATTTGTAAGACTTATGGTTTGTAATGAATGATGACTGTGATACTTAACTATTATGCCTCGCAACAACAATATTCCTGGGATTGCGATGTATGACATAATAGGCATTCGGACTTAAAAATCCGGGTGTTGACACTCTTCTATTGAAAACATTAGTATCACCGTTGTGGTTCATGTTCGTAGGTAGATTAGATCTCTATCGAAAACCCTAAACCACGTAAAATATGCAAACCAAATTAGAGACGTCTAACTTGTTTTTGCAGGGTTTGGTGATGTGATATGGCCATAATGTGATGATGAATATGTATGAGATGATCATTATTGTATTGTGGCAACCGGCAGGAGCCTTATGGTTGTCTTTAAATTTCATGTTGAGTAGTATTTCAAAGTAGTTGTAATAGTTGCTACATGGAGGACAATCATGAAGACGGCGCCATTGACCTTGACGCTACGGCGACGATGATGGAGATCATGCCCGAAGATGATGGAGATCATGTCCGTGCTTTGGAGATGAAGATCAAAGGCGCAAAGACAAAAGGGCCATATCATATCACATATGAACTGCATGTGATGTTAATCCTTTTATGCATCTTATTTTGCTTAGATCGCGACGGTAGCATTATAAGATGATCCCTCACTAAAATCTCAAGATAATAAAGTGTTCATCCTTAGTAGCACCGTTGCCAAGACTTGTCGTTTCGAAGCATCTCGTGATGATCGGGTGTGATAGAATCAACAAGTGCATACAACGGATGCAAGCCAGTTTTGCACATGCGGATACTAAGGTGGCTTTGACGAGCCTAGCATGTACAGACATGGTCTCGGAACACGTGATACCGAAAGGTAGAGCATGAATCATATGGTTGATATGATGAACACTTTGAGTGTTCGCCACTGAAATCACACCTTGTCTCGTGATGATCGGACTTAGGTGCGGTGGATTTGGTTCGTGTGATCACTAAGACAATGTGAGGGATATTGTTTTGAGTGGGAGTTCACCTAGATTTTTAATTATGTTGAATTAAAATTTGAACTCAATTTGTCATAAACTTAGTCTAAACTTTTGCAAATATATGTTGTAGAGATGGCGTCCCCAATCAATTTTAACCAGTTCCTAGAGAAAGAAAAACTTAAGAGCAACGGTAGCAACTTCACCGACTGGTTCCGTCATGTGAGGATCTTCCTCTCTGGCGGAAATCTGCAATTTGTGCTTGATGCACCGCTAGGTGACCCTCCTGCAGAAACTGAAACCGATGAAGTAAAAGTTGTTTACGCGACTTGGAAAACTCGGTACTCTCAAGTTCAGTGTGCCCTCCTGTGCAGTCTGGAAGCCGATCTTCAAAAACGTTTTGAGCACCATGATCCTCATGAGTTGGTCAATGAGCTGAAAGCTATATTTGAAACTCATGCGGCCGTGGAATGCTATGAAGCATCGAAACACTTCTTCAGCTGCATGATGGGAGAAGGCAGCTCCGTTAGGGAGCACATGCTCGCCATGACCGGGCATGCGAAGAAACTCAGTGACTTGGGAATAGTGATTCCTAACAGACTGGGGATTAATCGTGTCCTTCAATCACTGCCACCAAGTTACAAGAACTTTGTGATGAACTACAATATGCAGAACATGAACAAGGAGTTACCTGAACTCTTTGGCATGCTAAAATCTGCTGAGATTGAGATCAAGAAAGAGCACCAAGTGTTGATGGTCAACAAGACCACCAGTTTCAAGAAACAGGGCAAGTCTAAGGGAAAATTCAAGAAGGGTGGCAAGAAAGCTGCCACGCCTCCTGTGAAACCTAAGAACGGCCCTAAGCCTGATGCTGAGTGCTATTACTGCAAGGAGAAGGGACACTAGAAGCGTAATTACTCCAAGTATCTGGCTGATCTGAAGAGCGGCCTTGTCAAGAAAAAGAAAGAAGGTATATCTGATATACATGTTATAGATGTTTATCTCACTGGTTCTCGTTCTAGTACCTGGGTATTTGATACTGGTTCGGTTGCTCATATTTGTAACTCGAAACGGGAACTAAAGAATAAACGAAGACTACTGAAAGATGAAGTGACGATGCGCATTGGAAACGGATCCAAAGTCGATGTGATCGCTATCGGCACACTTCCTCTACATCTACCTTCGGGATTAGTTTTAAGCCTAAATAATTGTTATTTTGTACCCGCGTTGAGCATGAACATTATATCTGGATCTTGTTTAATGCAAGACGGTTATTCATTCAAGTCTCGAGAATAATGGTTGTTCTATTTTTATGAATAATATCTTTTATGGTCGAGCACACTGAAAAGAATGGCTTATTTCTGTTAGATCTCGATAGTAGTGATACGCATATACATAACATTGATGCTAAGCGAATTAAATTGAATGATAATTCTACTTATATGTGGCACTATCGTCTTGGTCATATTGGAGTGAAACGCATGAAGAAACTCCATACCGATGGATTACTTGAATCACTTGACTTTGAGTCACTTGATAGATGCGAAGCATGTCTAATGGGAAAAATGACTAAGACTCCATTTTCCGGTATGATGGAGCGAGCTACGACTTATTGGAAATCATACATACCGATGTGTGCGGACCAATGAGCGTAGCATCGCGCGGTGGTTATCGTTATGTTCTAACCTTCACGGATGATCCGAGTAGATATGGGTATATCTATTTCATGAAACATAAATCCGAAACTTTCGAGAAGTTTAAGGAATTCCAAAGTGAAGTAGAAAATCAACGTAACAAGAAGATTAAATTTCTACGATCTGATCGTGGAGGTTAATATCTGAGTTATGAGTTTGGCATGCATTTAAAGAAATGCGGAATACTTTCACAATTGACACCGCCGGGAACACCACAACGAAACGGTGTGTCCAAACATCGTAATCGAACTCTCTTAGATATGGTTCGTTCTATGATGTCTCTTACTGATTTGCCATTATCATTTTGGGGTTATGCATTAGAGACAGCCGCATTCACTTTAAATAGAGCACCATCAAAATCCGTAGAAACGACACCGTATGAATTATGGTTTAATAAGAAACCTAAGCTGTCGTTCCTTAAAGTTTGGGGTTGCGAAACCTATGTAAAGAAGTTACAACCGGACAAGCTAGAACCCAAAGCAGAGAAATGCGTCTTCATAGGATACCCTAAGGAAACTATAGGGTACACTTTCTATCACAGATCCGAAGGCAAAATCTTTGTTGCTAAGAACGGAACCTTTCTTGAGAAAGAATTTCTCACTAAAGAAGTGACTGGAAGAAACGTAGAATTCGATGAGATTGATGAATCTATACTCGTTGATCGAGTAGCGCAGATACCGGAAGTTGTACTTGTACCGCCTACACCGGCAACGAGAGGAAGCTAATGATAATGATCATGAAACTTCGAACGAGGAAACTACCGAACCTCGCAGATCGACAAGGGAACGTGCCACTCCTGATTGGTATGATCCTTGTCTAAATGTCATGATTGTGGATAACAATGATGAGGACCCTGCGACGTATGAAGAAGCGATGATGAGCCCAGATTCCAACAAATGGCAAGAAGCCATGAAATCCGAAATGGGATCCATGTATGATAACAAAGTATGGATTTTGGTAGACTTACCTGATAGCCGCAAGGTTGTCGAGAATAAATGGATCTTCAAGAGAAAAACAGATGCTGATGGTAATATTACTGTCTATAAAGCTCGACTTGTCGCAAAGGGTTTCCGACAAATTCAAGGAGTTGACTACGATGAGACTTTCTCACCTGTGGCGAAGCTAAAATCTGTGAGGATTTTGTTAACAATAGCTGCATTTTTCGATTATGAGATTTGGCAGATGGATGTCAAAACGGCGTTCCTTAATGGAGACATTGAGGAAGAGTTGTATATGGTACAACCCAAAGGTTTTGTCGATCCTAAAAATGCCGACAAAGTATGCAAACTTCAGCGTTCAATCTATGGATCGAAGCAAGCATCAAGAAGTTGGAACCGACGCTTTGATAAGGTGATCAAAGACTTCGGGTTTATACGGTGTCATGGAGAGGCCTGTATTTACAAGAAAGTGAGTGGGAGCTCCGTAGCATTCCCGATATTATATGTAGATGACATATTATTGATTGGGAATGATATAGAACTATTAAGCGAGTGTAAAAGGTTATTTGAATAATAGTTTTTCAATGAAAGACCTTGGTGAAGCATCGTATATATTAGGCATCAAGATTTATAGAGATAGATCAAGACGCCTAATAGGGCTATCACAGAGTACATACCTGGACAAGATTCTAAAGAAGTTTAGAATGGACGAAAGTAAGAAAGGGTTCTTACCTATGTTACCGGGCAAGGTCTTGAGTAAGACTCAAGGACCGGCTACGGCGGAAGAAAGAGAAAGGATGAGTAATATCCCCTATGCCTCGGCGATAGGATCTATCATGTATGCCATGCTATGTACTAGACCGGATATAGCACATGCCGTTAGTTTGACTAGCGAGATATCAAAGTGATCCGGGAATGGAACACTGGACAGCGGTCAAGAATATCCCGAAGTACTTGAAAAGAACTAAGGATATGTTTCTTTGTTATGGAGGTGACCAAGAGCTCGTTGTAAGTGGTTACACCGATGCAAGTTGGAACACCGATCCCGATGACTCTAAGTCACGATCCGGGTACGTGTTTATATTGAATGGTGTCTGCGATAGGCTGGGCAAGCTCGAAGCGGTGCACGGTGGCGAAGTCTTCAACGGAATCGAGTACATAGCGGCTTCGGAGGCTTCATCGAAGCGGTATGGATGAAGAGGTTCATTGTAGAGCTCGGTGTGGTTCCTAGTGCATTGGACCCACTAGTCATATACTTGTGACAACATGGGTGCCATCGCCAATGCACAAGAACCAAGGTCACACAAGAGGCTGAAGCATATCAAGCTGCGTTACCACTCGATTCGCGAATACATCGAAGATGGAGAAGTAAAGATTTGCAAAGTACACACCGATCCGAATGTAGCAGATCCGTTGACTAAAGCTCTCCCTAGGGCAAAGCATGACCAACACCAGAATGCCATGGGTGTTAGGTACCTTACAATGTAATCTAGATTATTGACTCTAGTGCAAGTGGGAGATCGAAGGAGATATGCCCAAGAGGCAATAATAAAAGTGGTTATTATATATCTTTATGTTTATGATAAATGTTTATATACCATGCTATAATTGTATTAACCGAAACATTGATACATGTGTGATATGTAAACAACAAAGAGTCCCTAATATGCCTCTTATCTAGCTTGTTGATTAATGGATGATTAGTTTCATAATCATGAACATTGGATGTTATTAATAACAAGGTTATATCATTGTATGAATGATGTAATGGACACACCCAATTAAGCGTAGCATAAGATCACGTCATTAAGTTATTTGCTATAAGCTTTCGATACATAGTTACCTAGTCCTTATGACCATGAGATCATGTAAATCACTTATACCGGAAAGGTACTTTGATTACATCAAACGCCACTGCATAAATGGGTGGCTATAAAGGTGGGATTAAGTATCCGGAAAGTATGAGTTGAGGCATATGGATCAACAGTGGGATTTGTCCATCCCGATGACGGATAGATATACTCTGGGCCCTCTCGGTGGAATGTCGTCTAATGTCTTGCAAGCATATGAATGAGTTCATAAGAGACCACATACCACGGTACGAGTAAAGAGTACTTGTCAGGAGACGAGGTTGAACAAGGTATAGAGTGATACCGATGATCAAACCTCGGACAAGTAAAATATCGCGTGACAAAGGGAATTGGTATCGTATGTGAATGGTTTATTCGATCACTAAAGTCATCGTTGAATATGTGGGAGCCATTATGGATCTCCAGATCCCGCTATTGGTTATTGGTCGGAGTGAGTACTCAACCATGTCCGCATAGTTCACGAACCGTAGGGTGACACACTTAAAGTTGGATGTTGAAATGGTAGAACTTGAATATGGAATGGAGTTCGAATATTTGTTCGGAGTCCCGGATGAGATCCCGGACATCACGAGGAGTTTCGGAATGGTCCGGAGAATAAGATTCATATATAGGAAGTCATTTTATAAGATTTAAAATGATCCGGAAGGTTCTATGGAAGGTTCTAGAAGATTCTAGAAAAGTCCGGAAGAAACCACTTTGGAAGGCGGAGTCCCAAAGGGACTCCACCTCCATGGCCGGCCAACCCTAGAGGGGGAGGAGTCCCAAGTGGACTCCCCTAAGGGGGCCGGCCACCCCCCCGCATGGAAGGGGGGAATCCCACCCCAAGTGGGATTCCCACCTTGGGTAGGTTTCCCTATCACATGGAAGGATTTGGGTTCGGGTCTTATTCGGAGACTTGTAGTCCAACACTTGGGGCTTCCACCTATATAATGAGGGCCAAGGGGAGGGGCCGGCCACCCCAACAACCACAAGGTGGCCGCACCCCTTAGTGGCCGGCGCCCCCTCTCCCCAAACCCTAGCCGCCCCGCTCCTCCACTTCCCGCACGCTTAGCGAAGCTCCGCCGGATTTCTCCACCACCACCGATACCACGCCGTCGTGCTGTCGGATTCAAGAGGAGCTACTACTTCCGCTGCCCGCTGGAACGGGGAGGTGGACGTCGTCTTCATCAACAACCGAACGTGTGACCGAGTACGGAGGTGCTGCCCGTTCGTGGCGCCGTGATCAAGATCTTCTACGCGCTTTTGCAAGCGGCAAGTGAACGTCTACCGCAACAACAAGAGCCTCATCTTGTAGGCTTTGGAATCTCTTCAAGGGTGAGACTCGATAATCCCCTCGTTGCTACCGTCTTCTAGATTGCATCTTGGCTTGGATTGCGTGTTCGTGGTAGGAAATTTTTTGTTTTCTATGCAACGTTATCCTACAGCTCTCATCAAGTTGGTGACAACATCGCAAGCTATATACCCCCTTACCACTGCCATGGGTGGCTATAGCCTCACAAACAAGATTATCTCAGCGTTGAATATGCGCCTAGCCTTTTTCGATCTCTTTTTTCAATTAGTCTTCTTCCATGCTGTCTTTCAGGTTCAGGTTAACTTAACTTTCAGTGAGTTAGCTTGTGCCTTTTCAAAATTCTTAGGATGACAGCAAATCCCCATCAGTTGAGGTCATGCAGCTTGTCCTTCACCTTGCCACCTTGGCGCATATGATGACTGGCCGGTTCAATTTAAATAGTCACACATACGTGGTGGTGTCTGTCAGGGTCTATTGCATGGTGTCCGCCTTCGATCACCGTCTTTGTGATATAAGATTATATTATCGTGGATTATTAGTTCATTTTATATAGCCACACGGACGTTATTACACGTTACGAAATCGTAAACCCCAGGTATTCACACGTGTCCACAAGTTGTGAAGCTTCATATTTTCGCAATTCGTCCCCTCTGCGGGATTTAACCGACGTCAACGGTGTTCTTGATCTAGTAGCCCAATTAGTGCACTTTGTCGGTCAAAAAAGTAACCCAAACAATGCAAGGAATGATTTGCTTCTTCATCTTCTTTATTTCATGTTTTCGTGTATGATTAAAGAAATGAGGAGAGGTCATAATACCCGGTGTTGACATGCGCTCGCGTGCGTCACTCCTAGTTCAGCCCACTGTCATTCATGCACTCATAATCAGAGAGTTTTATAAGAATCCAATATTGGTGTACACAAACCTTTCTTTTGTTGGGTGGCGAGCCTTTTCTTGGCGCCAACATGTTACAACTTACATGTGCACTCCTACATACGGAGTATGTGCCACTTCGCGGCGTGGTTAGGCTCCAATCTTCTAATCCGCACCCAAATCATCCAAGATTGGCAGCAGGAACGAAACTGATACTGATTCAAGCATGATGCATTCCACTATGCTATGCACCACTCGGCTGGAAAATACCTGTTGCCTTCTCGCAACCTCAAAACTGTCAGCGGGCCGGAGATCAACACTACACAGGCGATCGATCTGCGCTGAAAATGTCACACAAAAAAAGGTTTGCCGTCAGATAAGACCACATCCTTGTTGCCTATCTAGTATCTAGACGTCACATAGAATTTCTTTTGAGGAATTTTATTACAGACAAGGCAACCGTGATGTAACTAAGAGGCTCAACACAATATACGCTTGTCCGTCGGAGAATCTTGGAGTTGATCATTCAGCTCGCCTGTTGAGATGAGATGAATCATGAAACGTCTCCTTCAGGCTTGGGCAGTTGCTAGCTGTGCTTGTCCGAAGTGACATTCTCTGTGACATCTCGTTTAGGGCAGCACTTGGAATGGACACCCGACACTTGTGCCGTTGGAATTGATGCAGGGCTCGTTCCTTGTGCTGTAGATGAGACGCGTATCTCCTAACCTCACACCGACCGGCGTCTAATCATATGGCATTATGGCTACCATCGAGCAAGCGGTACCAGGATGTTTTAGTTTTCCTGGAGACAGGTGGCCTCTGGGCTGTAGCCTCTGAACCTTGTGTGGTTGCAGTTATGTGTCCTTGTCTGCTCCATTCCACATCATGTGGATTACACCGGTGGAACGCTACCTTCAGCTTAGCTGTGGTATCAGTCCACACTGAGGTGTGTAATTTTTTTATGTTTCTCACCCATTCAAACACTATATGTCACAATTCAAGAAAAAAAAAACGAAATAAAGTCATTACAACTTTGGGCATCTTCAGGAGTTTAGGTACCAGTTAGAACTGCAAAACTGCTATCAAGAACAGACAAGTTTCAGATTTCTTTTCAGGCCATGTTTGTTTAGGCTATGGTTTTAGTGTGCCTGTGAGTTTTGCGGCATAGATAGCAAATCATGCATTCACATATTGCAGTGGTGCAGCAGAAAACGAACATGAGCTTATGCAGATTTAAGTTGCATTTTGCCCCAACAAACATAAATTATTGCAGCAACGCGCTCTGTTTGTGCGCATGTTTCTGAACCACTCAAACACTAAATGTTACAGTTCAAATCGGAAGCATCTATTAGTCCTGAACTGGAAGCTTCTCTTCAGCAGGCGCCTGTCATATATTACGAAGCCAATTGCTTAGCTAAGCGCTAAGGCTGCAGTCGACAAGCTTGCTAGAGAACATTTGCAATGAATAAGGCTTTCAATACCCCTAAATAAAGAGAAACATGCCATAATTACGCCTGATTGCCTGAACAATGTGATGCAATAAAACAGCAGAAGAAAGAAAGGACTTGTGCAAACTTACATTCCATTATTGCCAGCAACAAGCATCTACTATTGCAGGAAGGGAGAAATGCAAGAATTCTAAGCTACGGAAGTGTAGCAGTTTATGGCCTGCTGCTTCTATCTACAGGAGGTACATGCTTCATGCTTGCCAAAAATGGCTTTAGAAGTTCGCTGATTTGGTCATTTCCCAATCGTTTTCAACCCTTTCTGATAGCTAACATTCATATCCTTTTTGGTCATTTACAAGCAGCAGCTACTGGCTAATTCCACGGGAAGAAGATCATCGAAACTACAAAATGAGAACAATTGTTATTGAGTGTAGTATCACATTTTTTTTTTTTGCGGGTAAAATAGGAACTTTATTAAACAGGCGGGGTTACATAGCGATCGAGTTCTAGCAACCGAAGAGCATCTTCAGGTCCAGAACCCAACCAAGTCATAGAGTGGCGCTGAACTCTCGCAAGATTTGCAAGAGAATCACTAACCCTAACCTGAATTCGTTCCACCTTTACAAACACACACTCACTTATTTGATTAGCTAAATTTCTTATCTCATGAACCAATTGAAAATATGGAGACCGATCTGGAGCATCAGCTTTGACAGCATCAACAAGCATAGCACAATCTGTCTCCACAATGATCGGTAGCTGAGAGTGTTGCATTGCAATTTCGAGGCCAACCACACAGGCCCGAAGTTCGGCTTCGATGGCCTCTAGGCAGCCTTCCAAGGATCGGCAAGCCAAGATGATTGGGCAACCGTTTTCATCTCTAAGAGTTATCCCTGCTCCAGCTGACTTGTTTGAAGCATTGAAAGACCCATCGACCGAGAGCTTCACCCAGTCCATAGGGGGTTTTTTCCAGGGTTTATCAGGACATTTCCTCACCTGGATAGGAGCTGGCAGAATACCTGGCTCCACCAATGGCCCCTTCCCCTTCAGCAAAGCTTCAGTAGGTTTGTCCTTGACATCTCGAATTAACTTCAGATAGCTACATAAGAAATTTTTTGAGCTACCAACAGATGGGAGTTGTTTGTCATGGGTTACCTCATTCCTCGCGAACCATGCTCGCCAAGCAACTAGTAGAGTTGTATCCACCATATGATTAGGAATACGTAACAGTACTGATTGGAACCAATTTGATGGAGGGTTTAAGAGGTCATCGTCTGACGGTAAGCTCCATACTCGTCTCATTTCCTCCCATAAAGAGTATGCATGGGGACATTTGTACAGCACATGTGATACATCCTCACACTCCACATCACAAATTCTGCATCTCCCAGTCACCTGCATATTGCGCCTTAATTTGTTTTCCTCCGTCGCCAAACCGCCTGACGCGGCTTTCCACGCAAAGACTTTTACTTTTGGAGGAACTGAGGCCTGCCATATTTTCTTCCAGCAAGGATGTTGGCCATCCGGGTATTCACTAGTGGTTGCGATATCACACTGATCACGGTGATTGTTGAGCGCCAGTCTGTACGCGCTACGGACAGAGAACATTCCAGATTTCTCAGGTTGCCAGGCAAAGACGTCATCCTCCAGTCGGTGAGATGGTCTGATTTTCAAAATGGCATCAGCGTCAATTGGATAAAAAAAGTTTCGTACCATGTCCACCTTCCAAGTACCATTATCCGCAATTAGTTCAGATACCTTGTGAATCCTCTTATTTCTACGAGGAGTAAGAGCTTTGCAATAGGAATCTCTAGGAATCCAACTATCCCTCCAAATCCTCACACTACGACCATTACCAATTCTCCATATTAAGCCTTTCTTCAACAATTCCAAACCATAAGAGATTGCAGTCCAAGTAGAAGATGGATTTCCTGTAAAGACTGTGTCAAACAACTGCCCATTAGGATAGTAGCGGGCTTTAAGCACTCGTGCACATAGACTATCAGGGTATAGCATCAGACGCCATGCTTGGCGTGCGAGTAAAGCTTGGTTAAACAAGCGCATATCACGAAATCCTAGTCCTCCTTGACACTTGGATCGGTTCAGTTTTGGCCAGCTTACCCAATGTGCTCTCCGCTTGCCTCGTTCAACTCCCCACCAATAATCTCTCACAAGCTTGGTGAGGTCATCACACACTGAAACTGGGAGTTTAAAAACACCCATGATGTAAGTAGGTATCGCTTGCAAAACAGCCTTAATGAAAACTTCCCTTCCGCTTTGTGACAATAGACTATCACCCACCTCAAGCATTCTTTTACTCAATCTTGATTGCAGATTATCAAATTTACCTCTGTGCATTCTACCTTCAGGTGTAGGGAGGCCTAAGTACTTGGCCTCAAAACCCTGCTGCTCCACATGTAGTATGGACCGAATTGTTTCCTGTGATTGCTGCGTACAAGAAGCACTGAACATGATAGAACATTTGGCTGGATTGACCAATTGGCCAGTGCAAGCTGCATAAACATCCAAAGTCTTTCTCACACACAATGCTTCCTCCTTAGTAGCTCTGAAAAACAATAAGGTATCATCCGCAAACAATAAGTGTGATATCCCTGGGGCTCTCCGGCACACTTTTAAAGGTGTGATCCTATTTTGATTAACTTCGTTCCTCAAAAGAGTAGATAAACCATCTGCCACGAACAAGAAGAGGAAAGGGGATAGTGGATCCCCTTGCCTTAAGCCACGCGAAGGAGAAAATGCTTCCAACAAGGTTCCGTTGAATTTAATCGAATATTTCACCGTGGTAACACATGCCATAATCCACTGTACCCACCGGTGAGAGAACCCCATCTTGTGCATTGTACTCTCCAAAAAGTGCCAATCAACTCTGTCATAGGCTTTTGATAAATCCAGTTTGTAAGAACAAAAGGAGGAATCAGTAGACTTACCATGCTCCATAAAGTGCATGCATTCGAAAGCCACTAGAGCATTATCAGTAATCATTCGTCCTGGTATAAAGGCGCTTTGATTCTCCGAGATAACATCCCCCAAAAAAGGGCGAAGCCGATTCACCAAACATTTAGAAACAACTTTATATAATACATTACACAACCCAATTGGTCGGTAATCTTTTAACTCCATTGGATTATCAACTTTTGGTATAAGAACTATAGACGTATCATTGACTCCATCAGGCATAAAACCTGTAGCAAAGAAATGAGCAACTGCCTGAACCACCTCATCTCTCAGGAGATCCCAATTCCTTTGATAAAACCTCGCATGAAAACCATCAGGCCCCGGTGCTTTTATTGGACCAATCTGAAAAACCGCATCAGAAATTTCCTCAAAAGAGAAGTCCCTACACAGCTGCTCGTTCATTGCATCAGTAATTTGAACCGGGGTAAGGTTGGTAATGGCCTCTGCATTTAGAGACGGGTCCCGAGTATACAAGGATTTGAAATATGACACGGCCATACGCTGCATCTCTGTAGGGACAGTTTGAACAACACCATTATCATCTCGAAGTTTATCAATCTTATTCCTCCGAGCTCTCCAAACAGCGCGATGATGGAAATACTTGGTATTGCGGTCACCTTCTTTCAACCAGTCAATTCTTGACCTTTGAAGCCAGATCATTTCCTCCCTATACAAGATTTCATTCATCAAATCTGTGGTAGTTCTGATCTCCTCTCGTGGAGCATCATCCAAGTGTAGTTGCTCCAATTTTCCCCTCAACCTAGCTAGCTCACGTGTCACATTACCGAACTTGCCTCGCCCCCATGCATGTAGTTTCTGCATTAAGGAGCCGAGGCCTTTATTAATTTCGCCAAGGTCGGTCTTGTGACCTAAACCCCTCCACTCTCGGTCTATGATTTCCTTCAGAGCCGAGTCAGTCTCCCAAAAAATCTCGTATTGCAGGGCCTTCCTTGACGGTCTTTCTCTTACCTCCCTCGTCAAGGATAGCATAATGGGTGCATGGTCCGAACACGGGGAGACCAAGTGTACCACCGTAGCAGCTGAATAAATATCTCTCCATTCATCATCCGCCACGGCACGATCTAGGCGAACACGAACATTATGTATGCCAGCCCGTTTATTGTCATATGTAAAAGGTAGGCCAGAAAAACCAAGATCTTTAAGCTCGCAAATCTGAAGACAATCTCTGAACGCTGCCATTTGTGGATCGGGCCTTTGTCGAGATGAAAAATGCTCGTACTGCCATAACGCCTCATTAAAGTCACCCAGTACTACCCATGGCAAAGATGAAGTAGCCTTGAGCGCCATCAACTGATCCCACATGCGATACCGATTCTCCACTCTTGGTTCGCCATAAACAAAGGTCACGTGAATAAGGGGCTCATTCGGTGAAGTCCGAATAAAGGCATCAATGTATCTATTAGTTGCCTCCTTAATATCAACATAATAACTTTCGTGCCAAAAAAGAGCCAAACCACCGCTCATACCATTGCTGTCCACACTAGCAAAGCCTTGGAGACCAAGACGATTCCGTAAGCGACGAACACGAGAACCTTTTTGCCGAGTCTCACACAAAAAAAATAGCTGGAAACGATGTGCCCTTTGCAGAACACAAACCTCTCGAACTGTGGCGGAGTTTCCGACACCGCGACAATTCAGACTACACCAATTCATCGCTGTCTACCAAGCTAAAACCGAGCAGTACACGCTGCTCCACAAACGAATCACAGAAAAACTTTACCAGTTTGGTACGGATCCAGAGAACAGGACACCAGCAGGCCACGTACCTCCACAAACTATCACAAAAAGCTTCGTAAGATTGGAACGAAGCCACAGAAAACTCACCGCCGGAAGCGATCCAGGGGAGGAAGGAGACCCTAGACGGGTACTAGAATCAGCCGTGTCCAGCCAGGCACCGGAGGAAGTGGCCGCCGGCAGCGGCAGCAGTCGCGCCCTAGGGCGCTCCCATGATCGCCAGATCGCGAGAGAAAAACGCTTAGAGTGTAGTATCACATATTAACTGTGCACCTGCAACAGTTGAAGATAAGGAATGTCTTGTTCTACATAGAACAGCTCAGGACATAATAGAATGCCCTCAAATCCACGCCACTTGAGCCCAAAGAGGAAAAGGGGAATAGATATGCAGAATCAAGCTAATCCAAGATCTATTCCTGTCCTAAAGAACCTATTGTTACATGCCAGACCACATCTGAACCTGCAACGGATCAATAAGAACGTTTTGCACTACGCTCTATACAGAACAGACCAACCACCCTTATCCAGGTAGCCAGACCTAGCAAAGGCAACAAAGGAACCGACCTGGAGGATCTAGCTACTCAAAACCTATTCTGAAGTAGCAGTATTAAAAAAAAAAATCCAGCAAGTTCACAAGCAGAGATGCAAGGCCTCTCACATTTAATTGAAGTTCAACTTTTGTATGTAAATATACAGCAATTAAGATCATTACATCACATCAGAAATTGACAATAACTGCTCCAGGAATGGAGACTTTACGTTCTTCACAGACGTTTAAGAATGTTCCTCTGTAAATGGACAAAATGGCATCGCAATCTTCTTTCATCGGTCCTTCAGAGTTGCTATAGCCAATGTTTTTTTCAAATTTCCCTCTTCTTGGGATAGATGAGAACTGGTCAATGGAGCTTCAAATGGAATCAAGCTAATAGCTATTGCCTCCTTTTGGTCGTCATCAGTTTTCTCTTGCAGCATAGGCATGCCTTCATGTTGGTAAGGCTGCTGACTAGGTACTTCAGTTTTGGCGCGAGCAACTTCAAGTCCCTCTAGCTAGTGGTTATCGCCAGTTCACCACAGTGAGATACCTCCTCGAGGCCATCTCAGTTGCAGTGTAGCCCTCTTGTTTCTGCTGCACCTTGAAGCGTGAATGTGTAATTTCATCAGGATTCAGCCACTGGCCAAGATTATTTTTATCAGTGGAGCAGTCCCTGGAGAAAGCAGAAGCGCCCCTTACTGCAAAGATGATCGAGCCAGGACCGCCTCATGGTATCAAGGTAAGCTGAAAGTGTAAAGTGAGAGAGGTGCTCACAAGCTGGATACAGACAATCGAAGTTGTACCACTCCCCATCCATGTTTGTAATGCAGAACAAGTGATTCTGGAAGTGGCAGGTGAAGGCAGTTTCCAGTTCAGGACTAGATCAGGATGCCTCTGCCGGTTGGGAGTGCATGGAGATAAAACTGGAGATTCCAAACCTTGATAACCTGTTCAAGGAAATGTTTGCAATACTTTCAGTTTAAATATATAGTTGAATGATGTAACTACCATGTAATAAAGACATCTTCAAGTTACCTGAGAATGGTTTACATTGCCAAACAAGAAAGGTCTGAGACCATATATTGCAGATGCCAGTTAACCCCTATATATTTTAGCAAGGTCTCAACACCATTCTGATATTAAATCTGACTCTTTGCAAATAGTATCTTCATTGAACTCTTTTTCCAGGAATGTAACAATTATGTCCATCATATGTCGCATCTCTGTTGACTGTTGAAGCGAAATATCATTGGAGACAAATGTCTGAACCTTTCCACCTACTTCTATCCAGCTACAGCCGGGAACCTTGGTGCCGCACATGTTCCTCATATGACTTCTTACCTTCGCAAGCTCAGTCCAAGCTCCTGCAGCAGCATAAGCATTAGATATAAGCAGGTAATTTGCCGACTCATTTGGTTCCAGACCGAGTAGTCTATCAGCAGCCCACTTTGCGAGCTCAACGTTGCCCCGCGTCTTGCAGGCAGCAAGGAAAGCTCCAATAACACCAGTGTTTGTTTGGCAGGACATGTTGAGTAAAACGTTGTAGGCATCCTGAACCCTGCCAGCCCTCCCTAGGAGATCAACCAGACAAGCAAGATGCTGCGGACATGGATCGATTCGGTAATCTTTCGTCATTGCAAGAAAATACTTTAGGCCATCTTGAATGAGCCCAGCATGGCTGCAGGCAGAAAGAACTCCAAGAAACGCAATGCCATCAGGCCGCACGCCTTGACGGAGCATTGTCTCAAACACACGGATTGCGCTCTTGGCACACCCGAGGTAGGCGAAAGATGAAACCATGGATGACCATGAAACTATGTCTGGGCTACGGATGGTAGCAAATGTTTGTGTTGCTTGTAGAAGAAATCCATTCTTACCATAGGCCATGATCAGAGCGTTGGCTACTTGCAGATATCCCTGTAAGCCCCTTTTGAGGGCATAAGCATGAAGCTGGGTAGCCTCATAGGCAGCCACCATGTTGGCACAGGAGCTAAGCAAGCTGGCAAGCGTTAGCTCATCGGCCCGACAGCAGCACCCATCATCATTCCTGAGCATGGAAACGAAAAGCTGCAGCGCTTCCTTGCCTCCACCATGCTGGCCGTAGCAGACAATCATGGCATTCCAGGAGACGGAGTTCCTGAGCAGCATGGCATCAAACACCCGGCGAGCTTCAGCGACCCGGCCGCACTTTGCGTACATGTCGAGGAGCGCGGTGGCGACGACAAGGTCCAGGTGGAGGCCCAGCCTGAGAACAAGGCCATGCGCCAGGATCCCCGGGTGGTGGTGGCTGCATGAAGATGAAAGAGCGCGGCCGCTCAGCAAGGCGCTGAAGGTGAAGCCGTCGCCAGAGAGGCCCGCGCTCCTCCGCATGGCGGCGAAGAGCGCCCATGAGTGCTGGAGCATGCCGTGGGAGGAGTAGCAGGAGATCATGACGCTCCAGAGCACGAGGTCCCGGCGCGGCGTCTCGTCGAACACCATGCGCGCGGGCGCGACGAGGCCCGACTTGGCGTAGGCGTCGGCGAGCGCGGTGGCCAGGCGAGTGTCGGAGGCGTGCCCGGACTTGACGAGGAGCGCGTGGATGCGCGCGCAGGCCTGGCCGTCCGTGGCGCCGGCGGTCGCGCGGAGGAGAAGACGCGAGAGGAAGCCGCGCGGCCACATCAGACATGTTTTCATGTCGAATTCCCTCTCTCGGTTCTTGCTTCTCAGAGCATCCCCACTCGTTGGCGCTCCCCACGCCCAAATCCGGCGAAATTTTCGTCCGGATTGGAGGAAGATTTGGCGTGGGGAGTAGTAGTTTCCCAGCCGCGTGCCCAGGCGAAGTCGACGATGCGAATTTAAAAAATGGAAACTTGACAAACTACGGCTAAAAACGGGTGAATATAGACTAAATTTAATGATATTTATTACATTACGGGAGGAGTTCATACATAGAGGCCGACTCGACTATATTTCGAACTCGGCTAGGGGAATTCAAACGCTAATTTTAAAACACGGCGCTCTACATGCCGAAATGGCGGTAGAACACCGTGTAGTCGCCGCCGTCGTCGTCGGAGCCGTCGTCGTTGGCCTTCGGCTGCGCGGCTCTGGCTGCTGCCGCCCGGCCGGCGTCTCCCCACCCCGGGGATGGCTTGTACCAGTCGTCGTCGGAGGACTCGAGGTCGACGACGGGGACAGCGACGCCGGATGGAGGTGTCGCAGGACGGCGGTACCGCGCGACATCGTCGTCGGCGGTAGGAGCGGCGCGGGCGGCGAGTTGGCGTGCGGCGGCCAGGTCCAGCAGCCGGCTCGCCGCTCCGCCTCCCGGCGCTCCCGGTCGCGCTCGGCCCGGTCCGATGCGGCGTCGTCCGCGCGCTTCTCCTCCTCCATGTCGTGCGGCGACCCGGCGATCGCCTCCGCCATCGCGGCCTCCTCGCGCGCTTCGCCTCCTCCTCGGCGAGCCGGCTTGCGGCGGCGGCCTCTTTCTTCGTCTTCTTCGGCCGCTCGCGGCGCGGAAGGCTGTTCTCGGATGACGAGGGCGCCGCTGCTGCGCCCTGCGGTCGCCGGCGGAGACGCCGGCTCCTTCTTGACGCGCACCGGCGTCGAAGGCGACGTCGCCTCCTCCTCTTCACCGGCGCCAAGGATGACCTCGGCGCCGATCCGGAAGACGACGAGCCGGCAGCCATGCGCCGTGGCTGCCGGACGTTTCCCCGGCGGCGGCTCGCCGATGCCCTCGATGGAGGGGGCATCGTGAGCACCGGGAAGTTGCCGCCCTCGATGTGCTCGAGGACGGCCTCGAGTGTCCGGCCCGGCGCGCTCCACCACCGTCGGCGGCCCGCGGCGTTGTTGCGCGTAGGCGGAGGCGGCGGGCCGTCGTAGGCCGCCAGCTCCCGCTCCCACCGCCGGAGGAAGTACGAGTTCCACGCCGTGTAGTTGTCGGGGTGGTGGCGTGGCTCGGCGCGCTCCTCGTCGGTCATCGTCATCCTCGCCTCCTCGATGGCGACGTCGAGGGCATGGCCCCGCGGCGGCGGCGGGATTGGAACGCCGCCGGCACTTAGCCGCCAGCCGCCTCGGGAGGCCTCGTGTCCGGCGGCAGGGGTACCCCGCCTGGTGGAGGAGGTGCCCCTCCCACGCGTGGAGCGACCGGCGGGGGAAGCCGTTGTTGGCTGCGCCGTCGTCGTCGTAGAACGCCATCTTGGGAGTAGAGGGAGAGTGGAGCACGGGGTACGCCTCGCGGTGATCGGACCGGCGTATATAGGCGTGGCTGGCGCGGGGATTAAATGCCGCGCGGATTGCGACGCGTCCGCGGCGAGCTGACCGGCGGCAGCCTTTAGTGCGCGCGGAAGACGATGCGTGCGCGGAAGACGACGACATTAACTCGCCGCGTGGCCGGCGAATGCGGACCGGCGGCAGGCTTTACAGCGCGCGGAAGACGATGCGATGAGGACGACGATCGGTTTCTCTCGCCGACAAGTTGGGGCCACCAGACGCGCGGGAAGTTTCCTCGCCGTTTCGCGCGCTTTCGTTTCGTCCGGAGTCCCCGAGCGCTCCCCGGGGGGCCGGGGATGGCGTGGGATCGCCGGATGGATTTAGGCCCAAATCCGGACGAAAACGAGGAACCGGGGGCGCGACTGGGCCGAATTACGCTGTCCGGATGGAAAAAACGCTCGCCGGGGCCTGTTCGGGGGGACGAGTGGAGATGCTCTCAGCAATTGCCCTGCCAAGGCACCAGCCCAGTCTAGACTGAGGGCACCGCGGCGCGGCGCCGTCAGTGAAGTTTTGAAGATCTCCCGACAGTCTACCACAGCCTGGACCTCCTGTCCTCGCACGGTTTCTGCATTCGTTGTTCAGGAAGATCTCCTACTGGCTTTGTGCATCGTCGTGATGCAGAAGCCGGGGTATACCCCCATTTTGAAAAAAAGGTAGATCTCCTACTTTATGTGCCTGGATGCTATTATAAGCGATGATATTTCAATACTAAGCACAACACATTGTTGTCAACTTACCACTCAACCCAACTTGTGAAACACATTTGCCAACGTTTGAGTTTATAGAAGCTTCCATAATTATACTTACACCGATGCTAAGACATTTGTTTAAGCATAGGCTTGAAGATCTACTAGTAGGCTTTGGCGCGGCGGCACGCCGCGCCCGTGGCGGCATTTTTTGTGTATTTTTGAAAATGCACTAAACATCCGTATTTGGCAGTTGCTCTAAATGGCGCAAATATGCGGTAAATATATTAAATTGGTAAAGTTTTTTTATGATAGAAGCTGTGGAGAAAAATTACCGCGAGAGGGAGAAAAACGCCACGCCCGTGGCGGCATTTTTTAGGTTTTTTATTTATTTTGAAACTGCACTAAATATCTGTATTTGTCTGTTTGCTCTAAACTTCGTGAATGTTCGAAAAATATATTAAATTGTCGAACTTTTTTGTGTATTGATGAAAATGCACTAAACATCAGCATTTGGCCGTTTGGTCTAAATGGCGCAAATATGAGGTAAATATATTAAATCGGCAAAACTTTTTTGTGTTAGAAGTTGTGGCGAAAAATTACCGCGAGAGGGAGAAAAACGCCGAGCCCGTGGCATCATTTTATTGAGTTTTTTTATTTTGAAAATGCAATAAATATCCGTATTTGGCCCTTTGCTCCAAATGTCGTGATTGTTCAAAAAATATATTAAATTGTCGAACTTTATTTTGTCGGAAGTTGCGTCGAAAAATTAACGCGGGACAGGGAAAACGGCACTGTTCAGGTACTGTTCATGGCGACAGGCACTGTAAATCGAGTACTGTTTAACCACCGGCACTGTTTATCGACACTGTTCATCGCGAGACACTATTCAACAACTGTTGCTATAGCAGTCTGCCTACATGTCGCATTTTGATTCGCAATAAATAGCACATGAACAGTGTCATGTGACGTTGAGTTGCTCCTAGGCTGAGAAATCAGCCAGCCTTTATATAGGTATCTATATTATGATGTTTACATATATTGAAAATATATATCTACCAACACACATTCATTTGGACAAATATATATGTATATAGTACATAATTTATGGAACCGTGGAAATTTAATACAAGGGGAGTTTTAAAGCATCATACAATTTAAAATTTTCACAAACAAACTTTGGAGTTCAGTATAAACTAATAACAATATAAGTAATGTTCAAAAACATTGTTATAATGTCAACTATGCCGTATAAATAATAGAAAAATGTCGTCACTTAAGACTATATGATACAATCAAGTTTAAAAGAAGTCTAAGAGTTTAGTATAAATATTATTTATTTTGGGCAAGAATTTGCATGTTCGGGAAACTAGGGGGAAAACGAGTTGACAGAGCTGTACTTCAGGTTTTAAGATAAGAGTGCCGTGCATCTCTCTCGCCACTACCAAATGTGATCAGCACATAACATGATTTTGCAATCTTGCCATTTTAGTGGTGCTCTTTGTCGCAACGAAAAGTGTGGAAGAAGAGGATATGGGGCAATGGATTGCATGATATGTCTCCCTCACTATCAGATCCACCCATGCAAGCACCGCCTACCAGACCATCCCACTACCGTTTTCCAGAACATTCACAAACCACCACGCAGTTGATAATTCTCGATGGTCGACGCTGCATTTCGATTGACCGGTGATGCATGTAAAAAGCAGACATAACTTTGTATTTATTGTGTCAAAATTATTGTTATTATGAAACTTTATTGTATTTATTGGTACTAACCTATTAATAGTTGTAAAAGTGCACAAGTTCTTATTTTATACTTTATTTTGTAGGAAATAGGCAAATGTGAAAGAAAACCGGTCATTTTGGTGAAATCTGGAGTTTACCCAAATAGGCAAGTGTGTTTGGCAGGACATGTTGAGTAAAACGTTGTAGGCATACTTTAGGCCATCTTGATTGAGCCCAGCATGGCTGCAGGCAGAAAGAACTCCAAGAAACGCAATGCCATCAGGTCGCACGCCTTGACGGGGCATTCTCTCAAACACACGGATAGCGCTCTTGGCGCACCCAAGGTAGGCGAAAGATGAAACCATGGGTGACCATGAAACTATGTCTGGGTTATGGATGGCAGCAAACGTTTGTGTTGCTTGTAGCAGAAATCCGTTCTTACCATAGGCCATGATCAGAGCGTTGGCTACTTGCAGATATCCCTGTAAGCCCCTTTTGAGGGCATACGCATGAAGCTGGGTGGCCTCATAGGCAGCCGCCATGTTGGCACAGGAACTAAGCAAACTGGCAAGCGTGAGCTCATCAGCCCGACAGCAGCACCCGTCATCATTCCTGAGCATGGAAACGAAAAGCTGCAGCGCTTCCTTGCCTCCACCATGCTGGCCGTAGCAGACAATGATGGCATTCCAGGACACGGAGTTCCTGAGCAGCATGGCATCAAACACCCGGCGAGCGTCGGCGACCCGACCGCACGTACATGTCTAGGAGGGCGGTGGCGACCACAAGGTCCAGGTGGAGGCCCAGGCTGAGGACAAGGCCATGCGCCAGGAGCCCCAGGTTGTGGCTGCATGAAAACTGTTGAGTAACATATTGTATAGACATAGGTCCCCGTGTTTTCTCAGGGTTGTACCTGTAATTGTACATGTGTCCGCCTATATATATATGAGCAGCCGGCCCTATTGGTGCTGTGCAATCTCCAATAACCTTTCTACATGGTATCAGAGACCCTTCAGGTCCTGCCCTAGCCGTCGCCCTCCTCTTCCCTTGGGGCGCCGCCGGCCACCCCCTTCCAACCCTAGCCGCCGCCCTCCTCCTCCCTAGGGCGCCGCCGGCCACCACCTCCATCCACCCTAGCCGCCGCCCCCTCCTCTCTAGGGCGCTGCCGGCCTCCACCACTCCTCTCTCTCTCCATAACGTCCTTGTTTCTCCTGACTTGATTAAAAATCTTGTTTCTGTTAACTCTTTCTGTCGTGATAACCCTGTGACTGTGGAATTTGACGCTTTTGGTTTCTCTGTCAAGGATGGTCGTACCCGGATGCTCCTCCACCGATGTGACAGCCCCGGTGATCTCTACCCCGTTGGCGCGGCCTCCACCACCACCGGCCGCCCGCTCGCCCTCTCCGCCGGTGTCGACCTTTGGCACGCCCGTCTTGGTCATCCTAGCTCCGCCACTCTGCGTCAAATAATGCAAGGCTTCTCCTTTACTTGTAATAAAACGGATGCCCACTCTTGTGAAGCATATCGTCTAGGCAAACATGTTCGCCTTCCGTTTAGCTCATCCTCCACAGTCGCGTCTTTTCCTTTTCAACTTATTCATAGTGATGTTTGGACCTCGCCGGTTCCGAGTAACTCTGGTTATAATTATTATCTTGTGATTCTTGATGATTACTCGCATTTTGTATGGACTTTTCCACTTCGCCGTAAGTCAGATGTTGCCACCACCCTCACCGCCTTCTTCGCCTTCGTCTCCACTCAGTTTGGTCGCCCCATTCACGCCTTACAAACCGACAACGGCAAGGAGTTCGACAACATCACCATTCGCTCACTTCTAGCCACCCACGGCGCCATCTTCTGCCTCACGTGTCCATACACTTCTTCACAGAATGGCCGTGCCGAACGGATGTGAAAGTATAGAGATGGTAAACCTAGAGGGGGGTGAATAGGTTTCTACAGATTTTAATTCTTTCTTTGCAATATTAGGCTTTGCGGAATATAAAGGTGAGCCTAATGCAAACTAGGTGAGGCAACCTATATGAGGATACAACTAACTCAAGCACGAAGGCTCTCACAGGCGGTTAAATCACAAGTAAGGAGTTCGGTTTAGAGATAACCGATAGCACGCGGAGACGAGGATGTATTCCCGTGTTCCCTTGCTTTGCAACAAGGTACGTCACGTTTGGAGGAGTGGAGGTCCCACGAAGGATTCCCCGCGCCACGAAGGCTCACCCTATTCTCCGGAGCCTATCCCACGAAGGAATAGCTCACTCACTTGTGGTAGACTTTGAGGTAGCCTCCAAACCTTCACAATCTTGCCCGGAGCAAATCCACGGCCCGGATGCTTCCGGACTCCTCTTGCCCACCTAGGGTTTCCAAGGAACCCTAGGAAGCAAGCTTCTCAATGAATACAAGGGGGAATGAGATTTGGCTTGGTAGAACGGTAGATCGGGTCCTCCTCTAACGATTCCCGGAGGGATTTGAGTTTGGGTGGAGGAGGAGGGATATCTGAGGCTTTTGGTGTTTCTAGCAATGGAGTAAGAGAGAGAGAGCTCAAGAACAGCTTGTAGTGTAGTGCCTAACTATTCAGAGGTAGGAGAAGGGCTACTTATAGTGTCACTTGAAATATGGCCGTTGCTCACTTGACACATCAGCTTTCTCCCGAGAAACCCGGTCAACCGGACCACGGAGCCGGACAGCCCGGCGCATAGGGCCGGTCCGACCGGACCGGGGACCGGACCCGCCGGTCCAAACCGGACGACGGACCGGATCATGACCGGACCCTCGAAGTGACGCTGCGAGTACTCCCTCCGGTTGCGGCCGGCGCAGAGCTCGGTTGGCGCCGGGGCGCTCGGTCGGGAGCCCGGTCGGACCGGGCCGTGGACCGGACCCGCCGGTCCAAACCGGCGGCGGACCGGACCTTGACCGGGGACTTCTTCGTGTCTTCCGAGACGTCGCCCGGTTGCCATCAGCGCAGGAGCCGGTTGGCGCCGGAGCGCCCGGCCCAGCGCCCGGTCGACCGGACGGCAAACCGAAGCTGCCGGCGCACGGGCCGGTCCAACCGGACCTATGACCGGCGGCCTGCTGGAGAACCCCTTTTGATTGTTGTCGAAGTGGGGGGTCTCCTTTAGCCTTCTTGTTCCTTGATACACCATTTATGCCTCTTTGGCTAATACCTGGGATTATCTTTACAAACATGTATTAGGCCAAATACTCTAGCACGGTGTCATTGTAACCAAAACAATGGATAAGGGTAAAATACCCTTACAATCTCCCCCTTTTTGGTATACGATGACAAACCGAGCTAGAGTCACATATAGATATTATGATAAGCTCTAAACCTTGATTGCATATAAGATATTACGACAGCTCCCCCATAATGTGTGCACTTGGAGAAATTGTGTTTGAATACAAAGTGAACCATTTGTGGAATATGAGAAGCTCCCCCAATATCTTTTAGGAAACAAGCATGATATGGACAAGTATATCAAGATATATAGGCATAATGCATGATCATCCTAATAGAGTGATTATGCATACAAATAGTCATCCATACACGAATTATTCGAAGTAGCAAATGGTTCTTGAGAAATCAAAGCAAATAAGCACAAGCCATATAAGAATCAAATAAAGCAACACCCATGGCTTGTGACAACCAAAGAACCCCGTGGTCCTAGACTCTACTCTCTTCTCCCCCTTTGGCATCGGAACACCAAAAAGGCGAAGAAAAGAGAAGACATGCTATCGAACCCATCAGTAGAACTCATGCCCAGCGGAATATGAGCTCTCGCCATCGCGCTCGGCATCATCATCCTCATCACCTTCATCCTCTTCCTCCTCATCATCAGCAGCATCAGTAGGGGCACGAGCAGTCCTAGGAGGAAGACCACCATGAGCATACATGGAGAAGTCGAAGTTCTGGATCATCTCATCGGTTAGGTGAGGCATCTCCCACTGAGGTGCTACCACAGGCTCCATCTCAGGTCCAGAAGGAGGAACAGAGGCATTCCTTGAAGCCATGAACTCATTCTGTCGCCTCCTTGTCTCCTGGTTCAAAGCAAGACTCTGATGTGCAACATCATTGGTGTTCTTGCACATTTGCCACATGTTGGAGAAGAAGCGAGCGGCACCGCGCTTGGTGCGCCGAGAGTAGCTGGAGCTAGCATCATGATCATGGTGTTCCTTGGAACGGCGCTCAGAAGGCATCATGGCAGGGACTTCCGGACGTGTGTCCTGAAGGGGGAACTTGAATGCTTCCATGATGATCCGTTCCTCTAGCGTGTTGAGAGGAGGAGGAACTATGTAGTTGATGAGCCGCTGAACATACTGAGCATAGTTGGGAGTCATGCGGCCCAAAACTGAACGCTTCAGTTCACAGTGAATGAAATCACAGCCATCAATCTTCCTTATCCTGTCAGGATGGCAATAGTACATCAGATTCAGGTGGTAGTTCCTGACTTCACCGGTGTCGCTCGACTTGTCGATGAGATTCTCACGGAACATCTTGGCAAGGACAAGGTAAGAGTAGTACATCCCCGAGATAGTGGGAGGCCCAATTTGTAGGGTTCGAGGGATAGCAAAAGGAGATGTCACCTTTAGCAAGCTTAGGTCGAGAATGAATCTTGAACCCTTGAGCAAGGCCACCACCAAAGCCCATGGCTGCGAGAACCGACGATAGGTGCATGAGTACTTCTCCTTGCCAGTCATCCAAGTCATAGTGCGATCCTCATCATCATGGAAGAATACGGTGCAATGGAACTGACGGACTAGAAGTGGACAATAGATGCTTTCTTTTTGGGCATCATCGGGCTTCAGGCACACAAGCTCATATAGACCCAAACCCTTCAAGGTATCAACCACAAAGAGGTACTTTGTGGCTTCATGCAAGGCAAGCTCGTCGGTGTTGATGACCTTGGGCATCACAACAGCACCATTCTTCATACATTCTCTAGTGTTATAGAAATCTTCCCAAAGGCGTGCTTGAGTCTTGGTCCAGAAGAACTTGTCCCCACCAGTGTAAGTCCGTTGCTCAAAGCGATACGGGTTCTCCAACCTCACACTTTGCCAATCACCACGATGTGCTGTTCCCACATTAAAGTCTGGCACTATTTCATCATCCTCTTGGGGGACATGCTTGTCCTTCCTCTTACCACTCTTGCTTCTTCCCCCAGCTGAGCTGGCAGTGTCAGTAGTCTGAGGTGCTTTAGGAGGCATGCGGCCACTAGAACGGCGTGGTGGAGGCACCGTGGGCCTTCCTCTCTTGGCAACAGTGCCACGGTATTCACCACTCCAACTATCTGTGATTGAGAAAATAAAGCGAGGATAGCAGTGGGGTTGGAAAACACAAGGTTCTCTAGGCATACCCATTGGAGAAAAAATCCAAAGAAGATGTAAATAGCAACAATGGGTATGAGTCGAAATATATATATCAAGAATCATAAGTCATTTTTGAAATGATTTTTGCAATAAGATCATTTGGCCTTATATAGTCAAATCAAGTTGTAATGAAGGCTCAATGAGGGGCGGGGGATTACTCCCCCTATGTGAAAGTGCAAATGTCATGTGACCGCGAAGAGACATGCTTGGGTCCATATAATGACATTGGGTCTATTTATGTTGCACACATAGGTATGCATCATACCAAGACATGGTAAGATGACTATCCCCATATGTGCTATGCCTCTAAGCTAGATAGCAAGATAAATGCAAGAATATAGTGCAAGAAGTTAATCAATCCAAGTTTTTAGGATCAAGAATACCAAGTTCTCCTCTCAAGTTAACAAAGCGGGCTTCATCCAAAGGCTTAGTGAAAATATCCGCCAATTGGTAGGTTGTTCCCACATGAGTGAGATCAATATCCTTATTGGCAACATGATCACGTAGGAAGTGATGGCGAATGTCAATATGTTTGGTGCGACAATGTTGAACCGGGTTATTGGCGATCTTTATTGCACTTTCATTGTCACAAAGAAGAGGCACCGTACCAAGAGACACACCATAGTCTTTCAAGGTTTGCTTCATCCATAACAATTGAGTGCAACAAGATGCCGCGGATATGTATTCGGCTTCGGCGGTGGATAGGGCGGTGGAGTTTTGTTTCTTGGATGACCAACTCACCAATGACCGGCCAATAAATTGGCAAGCCCCGGAGGTAGACTTCCGATCAACCTTATCACCGGCCCAATCGGAATCCGAATAGCCAATGAGTTCAAAGGTTGACCCCTTTGGATACCATAGCCCGAGAGTAGGAGTGAGAACAAGGTATCTTAGTATCCGTTTGACCACCACTAAATGGCTCTCCTTGGGAGCGGATTGAAAACGAGCACACATCCCTACACTTAGCATGATATCCGGCCTAGAGGCACAAAGGTAGAGCAAGGATCCTATCATGGAGCGGTATACCTTTATGTCCACATCCTTCTCACCGTCACATGAACCAAGTTGCCCCTTTACGGGCATGGGTGTCTTCATTGGACTCGCATTGGTCATGTTGAATTTCTTGAGCATGTCCTTCACATACTTTTCTTGAGAGATGAAGGTGCCTTTTGCAAGTTGCCTCACTTGGAAGCCTAGAAAGAACTTCAACTCTCCCATCATGGACATCTCAAATTTCCTAGTCATCAATAGCTCAAAAGCTTTGTTATGATTGGGGTTAGTTCCACCAAAGATAATATCATCAACATATATTTGACATATAAAGAGGCCACCCCCTTTAACCCGCTTGGTGAAAAGGGTGGAATCGACCGTACCCATGCAAAACCCATCATGTAGTAAGAAATCCCTAAGGAACTCATACCAAGCACGTGGAGCTTGCTTGAGACCGTAGAGTGCCTTATGGAGTAAATACACGTGGTTGGGTCGGCATGGGTCTTGAGACTCGGGGGTTGAGCCACATATGCGGTTTCTTTTAGGGGACCATTCAAAAATGCACTTTTCACATCCATTTGATATAATTTGAAATTGTGGAAAGATGCAAATGCAAGCAAAAGACGAATAGCTTCAAGACGGGCTACCGGCGCAAAGGTATCCTCAAAATCCATACCTTCTATTTGGGCAAACCCTTGCGCCACTAACCTTGCTTTGTTTCGTATAACAATGCCATTCTCATCTTGCTTGTTCTTGAATACCCATTTGGTCCCAATGACATTGATGCGATGATCCTTGGGTCTCTCAACTAGAGACCATACTTCATTACGAGTGAAACATTCCAATTCTTCTTGCATGGCAATTACCCAATCCGGATCGACCAAGGCTTCATGTACCTTAAGTGGTTCAAAACTAGACACAAAAGCATGATGTTGACAATAAGTGATAAGTAATGCATGGTGTCTACGAGTTACCACTCCTCTTGAGATGCTACCAAGGACTTGATCCACTTTCATGTCACTTGCCCTTGTAGCGGCCTTGATCTTCCGAACGGTTCCTTCATGATCAATGAATTCATCTCTTGCTAGTACTTGATCATGAGGGACCACTTGAGCTTGATCATGAGTTGAGGATGTTTCTTGATCGTCATCATGATCTTGCTCCATGGAATGAGGATCTTCTTCTTGTTCTTCGGATTGAGACTCATCTTGAGTAGAGGATGGTTCTTGAGTTGCACTTGATGGTTCGGCTTGAGTTGAGCTAGGCTCCACTTGTGGCGTGCTTGAAACATCTACTCCATCATCTTGATCATCATTATGAACCTCCATGGGCCGGATGTGTCCAATGCCCATATGCTTGATGGCACTAGATGGATCATCATCATTACCTGCAACACATGGAACAACTTGCTCCACTTGGGAGCCATTATCCTCCAAGAACACCACGTCACAAGATACTTCAATAGTCCCGGAGGACCGGTTGTAGTATCTATAGGCGTGAGAGTTCTCCGCATATCCAACAAATATACCCTCTATGGTTCTAGTTTCAAATTTACCGAGCTTTCCTTTGTTGTTCTTAACAAGGCATTTGCATCCAAAGACACGAATATACATGACATTAGGCTTGTTACCGGTAAGGAGCTCGTATGGGGTTTTGTTGTGGAGGGGACGGAGGAAGAGCCGGTTGGAGTAGTGGACGGCCGTAGAGATGGCTTCTCCCCAAAAGTTGTGGGGTGAGTTGAATTCACTCAACATGGTTCTTGCCATCTCAATGATAGTCCGGTTCTTCCTTTCAACAACACCGTTTTGTTGAGGAGTGTATGGCGCCGAAAACTCATGCTTGATGCCCTCATCATCAACAAACTCTTGCATAGTGTAGTTCTTGAACTCGGTGCCATTGTCGGTCCTAATTGCCTTGATCTCGGATTCATACATACGTTGAGCTTTCTTGGCGAAGGTGATGAACTCTCTATGGGTCTCGTCCTTAGACTTAAGGAGAAAGACCCAAGAGTATCTTGAGTAATCATCAACAATGACAAGTCCATACTTGCTCCCACCAAGAGTATCATAATGTGATGGCCCAAAGAGGTCCAAATGAAGGAGCTCCAAAGGCCTAGATGTGGTAACAATACTCTTGATGGGATGCTTCTTCTTGAGTTGCTTTCCGGCTACACATGCACTACAAACACGATCTTTCTCAAAAGAAACGCCGGTTAGTCCCACAATATGCTCACCCTTTAGGAGTTGTTTAAGATTCCTCATGTTAACATGACCAAGGCGGCGATGCCACAACCATCCTTCGTCATGCTTGGCCGCCATTAGACATGTGGAGAAGGAGGGGCTCTCTTTCGAGAGGTCAACCACGTAAAGGTTGTTCTCCACATATCCAACAAGGACCAATTTGAGATTGTCACTCCTAAAGACTTGCACATAATATTTAGTGAAATATGAATTGTAACCGGCATCGGCAAGATGATATATAGAAAGTAAGTTATAGCCAAGGTGTTCAACAAGCATAACCGTCTCAAGGCACAAGTCCTTAGAGATTGCTACCTTGCCATATCCAAGTACCTTTCCCTTTGAGTTGTCACCAAAGGTAATGCTTGACTTCTTGTTGATATCTTCAATGAATTGATCAAGCACACCTTTTCCTCCGGTCATATGATTGGTGCATCCACTATCAAACACCCATTTTGGACCACCGGAGGAATACCCCTACAAAATCAAGTAGAGGATTTAGGAACCCATCGATTAATGGGTTCCTTTGCAATGGCAACAATATCTTTTGGTACCCAAATTGAGTACTCTCTATAAGCATAGCCATTAGGAGGGCCAACATAGTTAGCATAGACATCACCATAATAATCAACAAATAATGCATAGTGATCGTTTGGCCCCATGCGGTCACCACTAGTGGCTTTGCCCTTTGAGGCTTTGCCATTGTTAGTGACCTTCTTGTTCTTATCTTGAGCGGGTTTCTCCTTCTTGTAGTTGTTCTTCTTGTGGGACTTGGGAACATATCCAAGTCCATACTTTTGATTGTTTGACCTTTGCTTACTCAAGAGGTCATCCAATCCCATCTTGTTCTTGGCGGTGGTGAACTTTGCAAGTTCCTTTGTTAGCCTAACATTTTCCTCAAGAATAGATGCTTGCTCACAAGAAGATTCATTAGGATGATAGTCAAGACCATATTTGGTCACCAAGGACTCAAGATATGCATTGGTCTCAACATGCAAAGAAAGTTCCTCTTGTAAACGAATATGTTCCTCAACAAGTTTAGCATGCTCACTAGTAAAGGAAATGGAGGAACAAGCAAGCTTTTCAACATCAATGGGATCCTTCATTGATCCAAGAGCCCTTTTGTAGGATTCTTGAAGTAGATCATGGTTCTCTCCAAGTTTCTTGAGCTCATCCTTGACAAGCTTGTTAGCTCTTTCAAGGTGGTCAAGATCCCTAGTGAGAGAAGCATGAGCAACTTCAAGTTCCTCCTTTGAGGCATTGAGCTCTTGGGTCAATAATTGAGCCCTATCAATAGTTTCTAGGTCCTTAACTTTATCAAGTTCATAAGTTTCAATTTGTTGCTTAAGGCCTTGAGATATGCACCTTTCGGTTTTTAGCTCTTGTCTTAGGAGATTGAATCTCCGTTCCTTCTCATTCAATTGATATTCTAATTCCTCAATGGACTCATCCTTTTCTTTGAGTGAGTCCATCAAGAAATCAAACTTGACAAGAGCTTCACCACGAAGGGTGCATCTAACATCATAGAGTTCCTTAAGCACAATTAATTCTTCTTGATCTTCGTTTTCATCATCAAGAACACTAGATAGGGAAGGTGGAGGTTCCATTACCTTGGTTTCCCTTGCCATAAGACAAGAGCCAATGATTGGAGAGGAGGGAGAGTCATCGGAGTCATCATCTTGAGTTGTTCTTGCCATGAAGGAAGAGCCAACATCATTCTCCGTGGAGTAATCTTTGGAGTAGTCATATGTGAAGAGTGACCCGGGCTTAGTGAAAGCTAAACCGGCCACTCCGGCCTCCTTCTCCTCATCTTCCTCTTCTTCATCGGACAAGTACTCGGCCCCAACAAAAGCTCTTCCCTTGTTCTTCTTGTACCGATCGTTGATTGGGTTCGGCTTCAATCTTGGCTTGACCCCTTTGATGAACTTTGGCTTGTCTACCCTTTTCTCATAAGGGCACTCATTTGCAAAGTGGTTATCTTCATCACAATTGTAGCAAGTTCTCTTCTTCTTCTTGTCATTGAGGAGCATTGGGAACTTTGCCTTGTACTTCTTGGCAAAGAAAGCAAAGTCGGTAGCAATGTCACTAGTTGAAGTCATCTCTTCATCTTCTTCAATTTCATAGTCTTCTTTGCTTTCATGGTCGGCTCTAGCTTTGAGAGCAAGGTTGTGTGACGCTTCATGGTTGTGTGAGGCTTCATCAACACGGTTCATTGCCTTGAGCCTCTTTCCGGCTTTGGCCATGCTTTCATTGGCGGCCACATAGGAGACTAGATCATCGGAGTTGAGATCGGCACTCTTGGTCATGATTTGCAAGTTGAGTGCAAGGTTGGTGTCTTCTTGTTTGACGGCAATCATAGCAATGACCTTGGATTTTATGAAGGCTTCGTTCATCTCGAAGCCGTCATTGTACTTCTCAGCACCAAGTCCCTTGACCCTTACTTTCAGAGCACCAAGCCTAGCATAGGCATCGGATACGGATTCTCCATCTCGAATCATGAACTGGTGGGCCTCTTGCTTTGCGGTCTCATAAAGAGCTGATTGGATCAAATCGGTTCCCTCTTGGAGTACTACGATCCGATCCCACAACTCTTTAGCGGAGACAATGTCATCGACTTGATCAAGAAGCTTGCGGTTGATGCCACTTCTAATCTTGTCACGTGCGGATGCATTGAGTTGACGGTTGTAGAACTCGGTGGAGGTCAGCCGAGTAGGATCTTGTGGCTCCCGATGTCCATGAACAATGAGCTCCCATAGCTCCACTACTGCAGTTGCGAATATGAGATTCCATAGCAGATTTCCAATGTGGAAAGTGAGTTCCATCGTAATGGGGAACGGTCCCACTATGGTTTATATGGGGCATGGGTGAAGTGTTTTGGGATAGTCATGGTTAACATCATGGTAGGTTTCCTTAGAGGCCGAAGCCCCACTAGGAGTTCCACCCGCGAGTTAGGTTCTTAAGCATGGCGGTCATTTCTGTCATTTGGTTTTGTAGCTCATCCTCCTTTTTCTTCTTCTCGGCATCATATGCCAAGAATCTAGATTTCATCTCTTTAGCCGAAAGGTTAGAGTCGTCATCTAGACCCTCGAAGAGTTTATCCATCTCACTCTTAAGGTGGTGAAGCCCTTAATAAGAGTCCAGGCTCTGATACCAATTGAAAGTATAGAGATGGTAAACCTAGAGGGGGGGTGAATAGGTTTCTACAGATTTTAATTCTTTCTTTGCAATATTAGGCTTTGCGGAATATAAAGGTGAGCCTAATGCAAACTAGGTGAGGCAACCTATATGAGGATACAACTAACTCAAGCACGAAGGCTCTCACGAGCGGTTAAATCACAAGTAAGGAGTTCGGTTTAGAGATAACCGATAGCACGCGGAGACGAGGATGTATTCCCGTGTTCCCTTGCTTTGCAACAAGGTACGTCACGTTTGGAGGAGTGGAGGTCCCACGAAGGATTCCCCGCGCCACGAAGGCTCACCCTATTCTCCGGAGCCTATCCCACGAAGGAATAGCTCACTCACTTGTGGTAGACTTTGAGGTAGCCTCCAAACCTTCACAATCTTGCCGGAGCAAATCCACGGCCCGGATGCTTCCGGACTCCTCTTGCCCACCTAGGGTTTCCAAGGAACCCTAGGAAGCAAGCTTCTCAATGAATACAAGGGGGAATGAGATTTGGCTTGGTAGAACGGTAGATCGGGTCCTCCTCTAACGATTCCCCGGAGGGATTTGAGTTTGGGTGGAGGAGGAGGGAGATCTGAGGCTTTTGGTGTTTCTAGCAATGGAGTAAGAGAGAGAGAGCTCAAGAACAGCTTGTAATGTAGTGCCTAACTATTCAGAGGTAGGAGAAGGGCTACTTATAGTGTCACTTGAAATATGGCCGTTGCTCACTTGACACATCAGCTTTCTCCCGAGAAACCCGGTCAACCGGACCACAGACCGGACAGCCCAGCGCAGGGGCCGGTCCGACCGGACCAGGGACCGGACCCGCCGGTCCAAACCGGACGACAGACCGGATCATGACCGGACCCTCGAAGTGACGCGCAGTACTCCCTCCGGTTGCAGTCAGCGCAGAGCTCGGTTGGCGCCGGGGGCGCCCGGTCGGGAGCCCGGTCGGACCGGGCCAGGGACCGGACCCGCCGGTCCAAACCGGGCGGCAGACCGGACCTTGACCGGGGACTTCTTCGTGTCTTCCAGTACGTCGCCCGGTTGCCATCAGCGCAGGAGCCGGTTGGCGCCGGAGCGCCCGGCCCAGCGCCCGGTCGACCGGACGGCAAACCGGAAGCTGCCGGCGCACGGGCCGGTCCAACCGGACCTATGACCGGCGGCCTGCTGGAGAACCCCTTTTGATTGTTGTCGAAGTGGGGGGGTCTCCTTTAGCCTTCTTGTTCCTTGATACACCATTTATGCCTCTTTGGCTAATACCTGGGATTATCTTTACAAACATGTATTAGGCCAAATACTCTAGCACGGTGTCATTGTAACCAAAACAATGGATAAGGGTAAAATACCCTTACAGGATGCTTCGTACCCTCAACGACTGCGTCCGCACCCTTCTGTTCCACGCCTCCATGCCCCCGCGATTCTGGCCGGATGCCCTTGCCACGGCGACTCTCCTCGTCAACATCCGCCCGTGTCGTGTGCGTTGGTCCTATACGCCGCATCCTCTCCTTTACGGTGCGCCCACCTATGATGACCTCCGCATCTTCGGCTGCCGGTGTTATCCTAACACTGCTGCCACCGCCGCGCATAAGCTTGCGCCGCGCTCCCTCCCTTGTGTGTTTCTCGGCTACCCCGCCAACACCAAGGGCTACCGCTGTTACGACCCGGTCTCCCATCGTGTCCTCGCTTCCCGGCACGTGTACTTTGACGAGTTGGTTTTTCCGTTTCGGCGGGGACTCATGGCGACACCTCCGACGACGCCCCCGGCGCCCGGCGCGCCCTCCTGCGGCCGCGCGCCGGCCGGCCGACCGCGGTGGCCCCTCCGGTGCCGGCCCCGCCCGGTCCCTCGGTGCCCCCGTCGCCCGCGGCGGCCGCGGTACCCCGTCGCCCGTACCCGCGACGCCGCGGCGCCCCCGGCGCCCCGTCGCCCGCGTCGCCCGGCGCCATCGCCGGCGTCGCCCGCGGCGCCCGCCGCCCGCGGCGTCCCCTTCGACCCGCCCGCGTCGCCCGGCGCCATCGCCCGCGGCGGCCGCCCGCTTCGTCGTCGCCTCGCCACCCGTCGGCTGCGGCTCCCGAGGCCCATGCTCACCCGCGCCCGCGCGGGCGTGCGGCGGCCGTCTACACGCTACCCCGCCGACCGGTATGTACGCGCGGCGTCTCCGTCTACCGCGTGCGCCGCTCGGGCCAGCGGCAGCGAGCATATTGCCGCACGACGGCGGCGCCCCATTTACCAGCCGACCCGGCCAAGCGCCCGGTCAGACCGGCCCTCCGGCCGGCCCACCCGGCCTGCCGCCCGGTCCGACCGGTTCTGCCACCGGCCCGGTGACCGCTCCTTCGCCGGTGCCCACCTCGGCTCGCGCTGCCTTGCGCGACCCGCATTGGCGCGCCGCCATGCAGGAGGAGTACGACGCGTTGCAGCGTAATAGGACCTGGGAGCTCGTTCCCCGGCCCCCTTGCGCCAACGTCATCTCCGGCAAATGGGTCTTCAAGCACAAGCTCGGCTCCGACGGTACTCTCGAGCGCTACAAGGCGCGCTGGGTGGTGCGCGGTTTTCGGCAGCGCGCTGGCGTCGACTTCACGGATACGTTTGCCCCGTTGTCAAACCGGGCACGATCCTGCACGGTGTTGCACCTCGCCGCGTCTCGTGCGTGGCCCGTACATCGGATGGACGTCTCCAACGCCTTCCTTCATGGCCATCTGCGGAACGAGTGTGCTGTCGACAACCCGTCGGCTTCGTCGACACCGAGCGCCCCGATGACGTGTGCTTGCTCTCTCGGTCTGTATGGACCGAAGCGGGTGCCCGCGCACGGTACCGGCGCATCGCCGGCTTCCTGCATCGGCCGGGTTTCCGCTCCACGCGCTCCGATGCGTCACTTGTTTGTCTACCGGACCGGCAACGACATGGCATACCTACTGATGTACGTTGACGACATCATCCTGACGGCCTCCACCGCTGGTCTTCTTCGACAGCTCACCGACCGCCTTCGCGCTGAGTTCGCGTTGAAGGATCTTGGCCCGCTCCACTACTTCCTCGGCATCGAGGTTGTCCGACGTGCGGACGGATTCTTCCTCCATCAGCGGAAGTATGCCCACGAGCTTCTCGAGCGTGCGAGAGATGCTAACCGCAACCCTGCGCCTACTCCTGTCGACACGAAGGCCAAGCTCTCCGCCGGTGATGGGTCGGCGGCGTCCGACGCGCCGCTCTATCGCTCCATCGTCGGTGATCTTCGGTGCTTGACGCGCGACGCGACCGGAGCTCCGGTACGCCGTGCGGCGGGTGTGCTTGCATATGCATGCTCCTCGGGATGCTCATTGGGCCGCGGTGAAGCGGATTCTCCGCTACGTACGTGGTACCATGGGCTACGGCTGACGTTGCATGCTTCGCCCTCGACGTCGGCCGACCTTGTCGCCTACTCCGACGCGGATCGGGCGGGTTTCCCGGATACGCGCCGCTCCACCGGCGGCTACTGCGTCTACCTCGGCTCGTCGCTTGTCTCTTGGTCCTCCAAGAGGCAGCCCACCGTGTCCCGCTCCGGCGCCGAGGCCGAGTACCGCGCCGTGGCTAACGCTGTGGCTGAGTGCACATGGCGTCGCCGACTTACGTCCGAGCTCTCTTGTCCCGTTGACAAGGCTACGGTGGTTTTCGCGACAACGTATCGGCTGTCTACCTCTCCGCCAACCCTGTTCATCATCGACGCACCAAGCACATCGAGTTGGACATCCACTTCGTTCGTGAGCAAGTTGCCCTCGGTCGCGTTCGAGTTCTTCACGTACCAACGTCTCAGCAATTTGCCGACATCATGACGAAGGGATTGCCATCCACGACTTTTCCTGAGTTTCGCTCCAGTCTGTGTGTCGGTGCTGACCCTTCGACTGCGGGGGGGTGTTGAATAACATATTGTATAGACATAGGTCCCCGTGTTTTCTCAGGGTTGTACCTGTAATTGTACATGTGTCCGCCTAATATATATATATGAGCAGCCGGCCCTATTGGTGCTGTGCAATCTCCAATAACCTTTCTACAAAGACGAAGGAGCGCGGGCGCTCAGCAGGGCGCTGAAGGTGAAACCGTCGCCAGAGAGGCCCGCGCTCCTCCGCATGGCGGCGAAGAGCGCCCATGAGTGCTGGAGCATGCCGTGGGAGGAGTAGCAGGAGATCATGACGCTCCAGAGCACGAGGTCCCGGCGCGGCGTCTCGTCGAACACCCTGCGCGCGTGCGCGACGAGGCCGGACTTGGCGTACGCGTCGGCGAGCGCGGTGGCCAGGCGAGTGTCGGAGGCGTGCCCGGACTTGACGAGGAGCGCGTGGATGCGCGCGCAGGCCTGGCCATCCGTGGCGCCGGCGGTCGCGCAGAGGAGAAGACGCGAGAGGAAGCCGCGCGGCCACATCAGACATGTTTTCATGTCGAATTCCCTCTCTCGGTTCTTGCTTCTCACTTCTCAGCAATTGCCCTGCCAAGGCACCAGCCCAGTCACTGGCGGCGCCAGGGGTATGGCCTGTATTCCCGTGAATACCAATAGAAATCGGACAAAAAAAAATTTGTATTAGTTTGGCCCATAGCCCAACACAGGTCAGCCCATCAGGCAACACAAGTCCCTCGCTCCGGCTCGTGTCGCTCGTTCGTCGTCGCTCGTATCGAGCGAGTCGAACAGAGACCGAGCAGCGGAGCAGGCGAACCGTAGGCGGCGGGAGGAGGCGGCTCGACTGGGCAGAGGCAGCGGGCCACCGGCGGGCGTCCGACGATTCACCGGCGAAGGCACGGGCGAGCGGGCGGACCGGCTCCAGCCTCCAACTCGGCCAGACGCCCACGCCCAGGCACATCGCACGGATCCCCTTTGCCGGTTTGCCCAGGTACTGCCTCTTTCCATTTCATTTTAGTTGATTTGCCTATAAAATTCGCAGTTAGCAGTACCAAATTAGCATTGTAGATATTTAGGAGAGCAATAATACTAAACTAGCACTGAAAGTAGTAGATATAAAATCTTAGGATCTATCACTACTAGATGCAAATGCAAGCATATAAGTTACTACTTTTTTCTGTAATGTAGATGAAGAAAAAGAGTGTCGCTGGGCCTGCTGGAAGCAGCATCTATAAATTGTGGAATAAAGCTTCAAAAGCACAGAAGAAAGATGAAACATCTACACCAAATCAGATTATTGTTGAATCAACTGCTTCTTATGATCAACTTCAGAACAATCTTCAGTTGGTGCTAGTGCAAACACCGGATGAAGAACATGAATCGGACAGGACCGCCGCAAACCTAGCCCCAGTTTTGAAAGGGTATTCTCCTCCACGAATTATGTGAAGAATAAGCTAAGAAACAAAATGAGTGATGATTACTTAAACAATTGCATGGTTACATTTGTTGAGAGAGAATTATTCAATCAAGTGAAGGATGAGGATGTCATCAATCTCTTCCAAAAAGGCGCCCGCAAAGTTATATTGTAAGAGGTACTGCCTCTTTCCGTTGGAATTTGTTGTTCTACTTCCATTTATATGGATTATGCACTTTAGTATTATGTATTGTACTGAAATAATTGTTCTAGGCTTACTAAATTTATTGTTGTACTGAAAATATAGCCTATATAGGCTTTTGTTTGTGTTTTTTCTATGCTTTGTGAAAATTATAGACGTTTGTTCCTGTTCTTCTTTGCTTTGAAATTTTTTTTTGGCTGGTGGGAATACCCACCAGCATTTTCCTGGAGCCGCCGTTGAGCCCAGTCCAGACTGAGGGCACCGCGGCGCGGCGCCGTCAGTCTATGAAGTTTTGAAGATCTCCCGACAGTCTACCACAGCCTGGACCTCCTGTCCTCGCACGGTTTCTGCATTCATTTTTTAGGAAGATCTCCTACTTTATGTGCCTGGATGCTATTATAAGCGATGATATTTCAATACTAAGCACAACACATTGTTGTCAACTTACCACTCAACCCAACTTGTGAAACACATTTGCCAACGTTTGAGTTTATAGAAGCTTCCATAATTATACTTACACCGATGCTAAGACATTTGTTTAAGCATACGTTTGGAGATCTATATTATGATGTTTACATATATTGAAAATATATATCTACCAACACACATTTATTTGGACAAATATATATGTATATACTACATAATTTATGGAACCGTGGAAATTTAATACAAGGGGAGTTTTAAAGCATCATACAATTTAAAATTTTCACAAACAAACTTTGGAGTTCAGTATAAACTAATAACAATATAAGTAATGTTCAAAAACATTGTTATAATGTCAACTATGCCGTATAAGTAATAGAAAATTGTCGTCACTTAAGACTATATGATACAATCAAGTTTAAAAAAAGTCTAAGAGTTTAGTATAAAGATTATTTATTTTGGGCCAGAATTTGCATGTTCGGGAAACTGGGGGGAAAACGAGTTGACAGAGCTGTACTTCAGGTTTTGAGATAAAAGTGGCGTGCATCTCTCTTGCCACTACCAAATGTGATCAGCACATAACATGATTTTGCAATCTTGCCATTTTAGTGGTGCTCTTTGTCGCAGATGTGAGATTGACACTTTGCAAACGAAAAGTGTGGAAGAAGAGGATATGGGGCAATGGATTGCCTGATACGTTTCCCTCGCCATCAGATCCACCCATGCAAGCACCGCCTACCAGACCATCCCACTACCATTTTCCAGAACATTCACAAACCACCACGCAGTTGATAATTCTCGATGGTCGACGTTGCATTTCGATTGACCGGTGATGCATGTAAAAAGCAGACATGAACTTTGTATTTATTGTGTCAAAATTATTGTTATTATGAAACTTTATTGTATTTATTGGTACTAACCTAAGTGCACAAGTTCTTATTTTATACTTTACTTTGTAGAAAATAGGCAAATGTGCAAGGAAACCGGTTATTTTGGTGAAATCTGGAGTTTACCCAAATAGGCAAGTGTTTGTTTGGCAGGACATGTTGAGTAAAACGTTGTAGGCATCCTGAACCCTGCCAGCCCTCCCTAGGAGATCAACCAGACAAGAAAGATGCTGCGGACATGGATCGATTTGGTAATCTTTCGCCATTACAAGAAAATACTTTAGGCCATCTTGAATGAGCCCAGCATGGCTGCAGGCAGAAAGAACTCCCAAGAAACGCAATGCCATCAGGTCGCACGCCTTGATGGAGCATTCTGTCAAAAACATGGATAGCGCTCTTGGCACACCCGAGGTAGGCGAAAGATGAAACCATGGATGACCATGAAACTATGTCTGGGTTATGGATGGCAGCAAATGTTTGTGTTGCTTGTAGAAGAAATCCGTTCTTACCATAGGCCATGATCACATCATTGGCTACTTGCAGATATCCCTGTAAGCCCCTTTTGAGGGCATAACCATGAAGTTGGGTAGCCTCATAGGCAGCCGCCATGTTTGCACAGGAGCTAAGCAAGCTAGCAAGCGTAAGCTCATCGGCCCGACAGCAGCACCCATCGTCATTCCTGAGCATGGAAACGAAAAGCTGCAGCGCTTCCTTGCCTCCACCTTGCTGGCCGTAGCAGACAATGATGGCATTCCAGGACACGGAGTTCCTGAGCAGCATGGCATCAAACACCCGGCGAGCTTTGTTATAAAAGCGACAAATAAAAACGAAGAACGAAACAAGAACACACGCAGGGGACACAAGATTTAACGTGGAAAACCCGTTCCAACACAGAAGGGGAAAAAACCACGGGCGCCAGCCAGCAAAACTTCACTATATCGGGAGGTGTTTACAAACGCTGTGGGTTATCTTATAATCTGATAAACCCTAGCCGGCGGCTTACAAGATGTATATATAGGCGGTGCCAACGATCCGTACCGTATCGCGGGGGGCCTCGCTCCGCTCGTCAGAAGTTAGCCTCCCTTTAGTATATGAATTTGGATCACAATACAACAAACTCCACCTTGAGACAAATTCCATCTTGTAGCATGAACTTCAACAATCTCCTGAACAACAAAGGAAAAACACTTGCTGGCGCCAACAGCCACTTGGGCTAAACAGTTATACCAACCAAGCTCGAGCAAAGCTCAAACTTGAAAACAGGAATTGGCTTTGTCATCATATCAGCAGGATTATCATGAGTACTTATCTTGCATACCTTCAGTTTACCTTGAGCAACAATGTCGCGAATATAATGGTACTTGATGTCAATGTGCTTTGTCCTCTCATGGAACATTTGATCTTTAGTAAGGTATATAGCACTTTGACTGTCAGAAAACAAGTTAATGCAAGAATTATCTCCACAAAGCTCAGCATACAAACCTTTCAACCAAACAGACTCTTTGCCAGCTTCATTAATTGCTATATATTCTGCTTCGGTTGTAGATTGGGCAATAACAGATTGTAACGTTGCCTTCCAACTCACAGCACATCCACCAACGAGTGAACACATAACCTGTGAGGGATCTTCTCTTATCCAAATCGGCAGCAAAATCTGAATCCACATAGCCTACGAGTCCCTCACCGGTCTTGCCAAACTTCAAGCAAGCTTTGGATGTGCCACGAAGGTACCTAAAAATCCACTGAACATCTCTCCAATGTTCTTTACCAGGATCAGCAAGATATCGACTGACCAAACTCATAGCATAGGATAAATCAGGATGAGAACAAACCATGGCATACATCAAGGAACCAACATCACTAGAATATGGAACTCGAGACATGTACTCAATATCTTCATCAGTACTAGGACATTGCAATGCTGACAATTTGAAGTGAGAAGCAATTGGTGTACTAACGAGACTTTGCATCATGCATATTAAAACGATGAAGAACTTTCTGAATGTAATTTTGCTTGACTAAGAAATAACACACTAGATTTTCTCGTCTCTTGTAATTTCCATACCTAGTATTTTCTTAGCAGCACCAAGATCCTTCATCTCAAACTCACTACTTAATTGTGATTTTAAAGTAGTGATCTCTTTCTTGCTCTTGGCAGCAATCAACATATCATCAACATATAACAGCAAGTATATTGGTGATCCATTAACAAACTTGATATAAACACAACTATCATACTTAGATCTCTTAAACTCATGTGCAAGCATAAATGAATCAAACCTTTTGTACCACTGTCTTGGAGACTGTTTCAGACCATAAAGGGACCTCTTCAACTTGCAAACAAGATCCTCCTTACCGGGCACAACAAAACCTTCAGAGTTGGTCCATGTATATCTCCTCCTCAAGCTTACCATGCAGAAAAGCAGTCTTTACATCTAGCTGCTCAAGCTCAAGATCACGCATAGCCACAATACCAAAGAATGCACGAATGGAACTATGCTTCACAACCGGAGAGAAAACATCATTATAATCAATACCTGGAATTTGGCTGAAACCTTTTGCTACTAACCTTGCCTTAAACCTCGGAGGCTCATGATGTCTACGCCCCCTCCTTTTCCTGTAGACAGTGTTGGGCCTCCAAGAGCAGAGGTTTGTAGAACAGCAGCAAGTTTCCCTTAAGTGGATCACCCAAGGTTTATCGAACTCAGGGAGGAAGAGGTCAAAGATATCCCTCTCATGCAACCACCGCAACCACAAAGCAAGAAGTCTCTTGTGTCCCCAACACACCTAATAGGTGTACTAGTTCGGCGAAGAGATAGTGAAATACAGGTGGTATGAATAAGTATGAGCAGTAGCAACGGTGCCGGAAAATAGCTTGCTGGCGTGTAGTTGATGGTGGTAGTATTGCGACGAGTAGTAACGCAGATAAAACGATAAACAAGCGGCGATAGCGATATTTAGGAACAAGGCCTAGGGATTAGACTTTCACTAGTGGACACTCTCAACATTGATCACATAACAGAATAGATAAATGCATACTCTACACTCTTGTTGGATGATGAACACATTGCGTAGGATTACACGAACCCTCAATGCCGGAGTTAACAAGCTCCACAATTCAATGTTCATATTTAAATAACCTTAGAGTGCATGAAAGATCAATTCGACTAAACCAAGTACTAACATAGCATGCACACTTGTCACCTTCATGCTATGTAGGAGGAATAATACACATCAATACTATCATAGCAATAGTTAACTTCATAATCTACAAGAGATCATAATCATAGCCTACGCCAAGTACTAACACGGATGCACACACTGTCACCATTACACCGTGCAGGAGGAATAGAACTACTTTAATAACATTGCTAGAGTAGCACATAGATAAATTGTGATACAAAATACATTGCAATCATAAAGAGATATAAATAAGCACTTCACTATGCCATTCATAACAGTGAATAAGTATTCTGTGAAATATAGCCTAAGAGACCCACACGGTGCACACACTGTCACCTTTACACATGTGGGACAAGGAGTCTCCGGAGATCACATGAGTAAAATTCACTTGACTAGCATAACGACATCTAGATTACAAGCATCATCATATGAATCTCAATCATGTAAGGCAGCTCATGAGATTATTGTATTGAAGTACATAGGAGAGAGATGAACCACATAGCTACCGGTACAGCCCCGAGCCTCGATGGAGAACTACTCCCTCCTCATGGGAGCGAGCAGCGGTGATGAAGATGGCGGTGGAGATGGCAGCGGTGTCGATGGAGAAGCCTTCCGGGGGCACTTCCCCGTCCCGGCGGCGTGCCGGAACGGAGACTCCTGTCCCCCGGATCTTGGCTTCGCGATGGCGGCGGCTCTGGAAGGTTTCTGTGGGTTTCGTCGATCGTATCAGGGTTTTCGCGACGGAGGCTTTAAATAGGCGGAAGGGCAAGGTCGGTGGACTTCTGGGGGGCCCACACTATAGGGGGGCGCGGCCCCCCCTTGGCCGCGCCGGCCTAGGGTCCGGTGGCCCTGTGCCCCCTCTCCGGCGGTTCTCGTGTGTTCCGGATGCTTCCGGGCAAAATAGGGACACGGGCGTTGATTTCGTCCAATTCGAGAATATTTCCTTACTAGGATTTCGAAACCAAAAACAGCGAGAAAAGCTGGAGCCGGCACTGCGGCATCTCGTCAATAGGTTAGTTCCGGAAAACGCATAAATATGACATAAAGTGTGCATAAAACATGTAGATATCATCAATAATGTGGCATGGAACATAAGAAATTATCGATACGTCGGAGACGTATCGGCATCCGCAAGCTTAGTTCCGCTCGTCCCGAGCGAGGTAAAACGATAACAAAGATAATTTCTGGAGTGACATGCCATCATAACCTTGATCATACTATTTGTAAACACATGTAATGAATGCAGCGATCAAAACAATGTATATGACATGAGTAAACAAGTGAATCATATAGCAAAGACTTTTCATGAATAGCACTTCAAGACAAGCATCAATAAGTCTTGCATAAGAGTTAACTCATAAAGCAATAATTCAAAGTAAAGGCATTGAAGCAACACAAAGGAGGATTAAGTTTCAGCGGTTGCTTTCAACTTGTAACATGTATATCTCATGGATATTGTCAACATAGAGTAATATAATAAGTGCAATATGCAAGTATGTAGGAATCAATGCACAGTTCACACAAGTGTTTGCTTCTTGAGGTGGAGAGAAATAGGTGAACTGACTCAACATAAAAGTAAAAAGAATGGTCCTCCATAGAGGAAAAGCATCGATTGCTATATTTGTGCTAGAGCTTTTATTTTGAAAACATGAAACAATTTTGTCAACGGTAGTAATAAAGCATATGTATCATGTAAATTATATCTTACAAGTTGCAAGCCTCATGCATAGTATACTAATAGTGCCCGCACCTTGTCCTAATTAGCTTGGACTACCGGATCATCGCAATACACATGTTTTAACCAAGTGTCACAATGGGGTACCTCTTTGCCGCCTGTACAAAGGTCTAAGGAGAAAGCTCGCATTGGATTTCTCGCTATTGATTATTCTCAACTTAGACATCCATACCGGGACAACATAGACAACAGATAATGGACTCCTCTTTTATGCGTAAGCATGTAACAACAATTAATAATTTTCTCATATGAGATTGAGGATATATGTCCAAAACTGAAACTTCCACCATGGATCATGGCTTTAGTTAGCGGCCCAATGTTCTTCTCTAACAATATGCATGCTTAACCATAAGGTGGTAGATCTCTCTTACTTCGGACAAGACGAACATGCATAGCAACTCACATGATATTCAACAAAGAATAGTTGATGGCGTCCCCGAAACATGGTTATCGCACAACAAGCAACTTAATAAGAGATAAAGTGCATAAGTACATATTCAATACCACAATAGTTTTTAAGCTATTTGTCCCATGAGCTATATATTGCAAAGGCGAATGATGGAATTTAAAGGTAGCACTCAAGCTATTTACTTTGGAATGGCGGAGAAATACCATGTAGTAGGTAGGTATGGTGGACACAAATGGCATAGTGGTTGGCTCAAGGATTTTGGATGCATGAGAAGTATTCCCTCTCGATACAAGGTTTAGGCTAGCAAGGTTATTTGAAACAAACACAAGGATGAACCGGTGCAGCAAAACTCACATAAAAGACATATTACAAGCATTATAAGACTATACATCGTCTTCCTTGTTGTTCAAACACCTTACTAGAAATTATCTAGACCTTAGAGAGACCAAATATGCAAACCAAATTTTAGCAAGCTCTATGTTTTTCTTCATTAATGGGTGCAAAGTATATGATGCAAGAGCTTAAACATGAGCACAACAATTGCCAAGTATCACATTACCCAAGACATTATAGCAATTACTACATGTAGCATTTTCCAATTCCAACCATATAACAATTTAACGAAGAGGAAACTTCGCCATGAATATTATGAGCTAAGAACACATGTGTTCATACGAACCAGCGGAGCGTGTCTCTCTCCCACACAAGCATGATGTAATCCAATTTATTCAAACACAAACAAAAACAAAAGCACACGAGACGCTCCAAGTAAAGTACATAAGATGTGATGGAATAAAAATATAGTTTCGGGGGAGGAACCTGATAATGTTGTCGATGAAGAAGGGGATGCCTTGGGCATCCCCAAGCTTAGACGCTTGAGTCTTCTTAGAATATGCAGGGGTGAACCACCGGGGCATCCCCAAGCTTAGAGCTTTCACTCTCCTTGATCATATTGCATCATACTCCTCTCTTGATCCTTGAAAACTTCCTCCACACCAAACTCGAAACAACTCATTAGAGGGTTAGTGCACAATAAAAATTAACATGTTCAGAGGTGACATAATCATTCTTAACACTTCTGGACATTGCATAAAGCTACTGGACATTAATGGATCAAAGAAATTCATCCAACATAGCAAAAGAGGCAATGCGAAATAAAAGGCAGAATCTGTCAAAACAGAACAGTTCGTAAAGACGAATTTTAAAATGGCACCAGACTTGCTCAACTGAAAATGCCCAAATTGAATGAAAGTTGCGTACATATCTGAGGATCACGCACGTAAATTGGCATATTTTTCTGAGCTACCTACAGGGAGGCAGGTCGGAATTCGTGACAGCAAAGAAATCTGAAACTGCGCAGTAATCCAAATCTAGTATCAACCTTGCTATCAACAACTTTACTTGGCACAACAAAACACAAAACTAAGATAAGGAGAGGTTGCTACAGTAGTAAACAACTTCCAAGACACAAATATAAAACAAAGTACTGTAGCAAAATAACACATGGGTTATCTCCCAATAAGTTCTTTCTTTATAGCCATTAAGATGGGCTCAGCAGTTTTAATGATGCACTTGCAAGAAATAGTATTTGGAGCAAAAGAGAGCATCAAGAGGCAAATTCAAAACAAATTTAAGCCTAACATGCTTCCTATGAAAAGGAATCTTGTACACAAATGAATTCATGAAGAACAAAGTGACAAGCATAAGAGGATAAAACAAGTGTAGCTTCAAAAATTTCAGCACATAGAGAGGTGTTTTAGTAACATGAAAATTTCTACAACCATATTTTCCTCTCTCATAATAACTTTCAGTAGTATCATGAGCAAACTCAACAATATAACTATCACATAAAGCATTCTTATCATGAGTCTCATGCATAAAATCATTACTCTCCACATAAGCATAATCAATTTTATTAGTTGTAGTGGGAGAAAATTCAACAAAGTAGCTATCATTATTATTCTCATCATCAAATATAGGAGGCAAAGTATCATCAAAGAAAATTTTCTCCTCAATGCTTGGGGGACTAAAAAGATCATGAAAACCAGCTTCCCCAAGCTTAGAACTTTCTATATTATTATCAACAATGGTGTTCAAAGCGTTCATACTAATATTACTACCGGCATGCAAATAAGATTCCATAGGTTTTTTAATTTTCGCATCAAACAATCCATGTTTTAAATCAGGAAATAGAATAAGAAGCTCATTCTTGTCCATTATGCCAAACTAGTGTAAACAAGAAACAAAAAGATGCAATTGCGGGATCTAAAGGAAATAGCTTCGAGTACTTACAACGGCGAAAATAGCTTAGTAGCCGAGATCCGGAGTGTGAGTACCTTTTACCTTTCCTCCCCGGCAACGGCGCCGGAAAATAGCTTGATGTCTACGCCCCCTCCTTTTCTCGTAGACGGTGTTGGGCCTCCAAGAGCGAGAGGTTTGTAGAACAGCGGCAAGTTTCCCTTAAGTGGATCACCCAAGGTTTATCGAACTCGGGGAGGAAGAGGTCAAAGATATCCCTCTCATGCAACCCTGCAACCACAAAGCAAGAAGTCTCTTGTGTCCCCAACACACCTAATAGGTGTACTAGTTCGGCGAAGAGATAGTGAAATACGAGGTGGTATGAATAAGTATGAGCAGTAGCAACGGTGCCGGAAAATAGCTTGCTGCGGCGTGTAGTTGATGGTGGTAGTATTGCAGCGGTAGTAACGCTAGTAAAACGAGTAAACAAGCAGCGATAGCGATATTTAGGAACAAGGCCTAGGGATTAGACTTTCACTAGTGGACACTCTCAACATTGATCACATAACAGAATAGATAAATGCATACTCTACACTCTTGTTGGATGATGAACACATTGCGTAGGATTACACGAACCCTCAATGCCGGAGTTAACAAGCTCCACAATTCAATGTTCATATTTAAATAACCTTAGAGTGCATGAAAGATCAATTCGACTAAACCAAGTACTAACATAGCATGCACACTTTCACCTTCATGCTATGTAGGAGGAATAATACACATCAATACTATCATAGCAATAGTTAACTTCATAATCTACAAGAGATCATAATCATAGCCTACGCCAAGTACTAACACGGATGCACACACTGTCACCACTACACCGTGCAGGAGGAATAGAACTACTTTAATAACATTGCTAGAGTAGCACATAGATAAATTGTGATACAAAATACATTGCAATCATAAAGAGATATAAATAAGCACTTCACTATGCCATTCATAACAGTGAATAAGTATTACTGTGAAATATAGCCTAAGAGACCCACACGGTGCACACAGCTGTCACCTTTACACACGTGGGACAAGGAGTCTCCGGAGATCACATGAGTAAAATTCACTTGACTAGCATAACGACATCTAGATTACAAGCATCATCATATGAATCTCAATCATGTAAGGCAGCTCATGAGATTATTGTATTGAAGTACATAGGAGAGAGATGAACCACATAGCTACCGGTACAGCCCCGAGCCTCGATGGAGAACTACTCCCTCCTCATGGGAGCAGCAGCGGTGATGAAGATGGCGGTGGAGATGGCAGCGGTGACGATGGAGAAGCCTTCCGGGGGCACTTCCTCGTCCCGGCGGCGTGCCGGAACAGAGACTCCTGTCCCCCAGATCTTGGCTTCGCGATGGCGGCGGCTCTGGAAGGTTTCTATGGGTTTCGTCAATCGTATCAGGGTTTTCGCGACGGAGGCTTTAAATAGGCGGAAGGGCAAGGTCGGTGGACTTCTGGGGGGCCCACACTATAGGGGGGCGTGGCCCCCCCTTTGGCCGCGCCGGCCTAGGGTCTGGTGGCCCTGTGCCCCCTCTCTGGCGGTTCTCGTGTGTTCTGGATGCTTCCGGGCATAATAGGGACATGGGCGTTGATTTCGTCCAATTCCGAGAATATTTCCTTACTAGGATTTCTGAAACCAAAAACAGCAGAAAACAGGAACTGGCACTGCGGCATCTCGTCAATAGGTTAGTTCCGGAAGACGCATAAATATGACATAAAGTGTGCATAAAACATGTAGATATCATCAATAATGTGGCATGGAACATAAGAAATTATCGATACGTCGGAGACGTATCAGCTCACTAGGAGACAAACCTTCCTTTCTTTTAAATATCCACTTACAGCGGACAGCCTTCTTTTGTTTAGGCAAGGGCACAACATCCCATGTGCCATTCTTGTTAAGCGATTGCATCTCTTCTTGCATAGCAGAAATCCACTTCACGTGGTCAACGGATGCAACGGCCTCAGTATATGTAGCAGGTTCAGTATCATGCTCCACCTGTTCAGCACAACTCAAAGCATGATGAACAAGATTACATTCTTCAATTAAACGAGGACGTGGACCTTTGTTACACCTCGGTCTATCAGCAGCAATGGAACTATTTGTTTGCTGCAAAACAGGTGGTGAGTGCTGAACAACGGCGTTATCATTTTCAGCAACATCATTTTCTTTCTCCTCCACGTGCTCCACCTGCACGCTGATCCTCTGTTGCTCATCATCAGAACTATCAGAAAAATCAACAGCATCGGTAACATCTGTAGATAAACTCTTATAAAACATGATAGCCTCGTTAAAGACTACATTCCTGCTATGCAAAACTTTCTTAGTTTCAGGATTCCATAACTTGTATGCCTTAACTCCTGAACCATAACCAAGAAACACACACTTAACAACCCTAGGCTCTAGCTTTCCATTATCAACATGAGCATAGGCGAGTAGCAACCGAAAACTCTCAGCTTGTGAATAATCGGCGGAGTGAACCGGACCATACCTCAATAGGAGTTTTCTTATCAAGCGGAATACAAGGTGACCTGTTTGTCAAGTAACGAGCGGTGGAGGCTGCTTCAGCCCGAAACGTCTATGCATACCGGCATTAGACAACATGCGAGCGAGCCTTGGAGATGATGGTTCTATTCATCCTCTCCGCCACACCATTCTGCTGAGGAGTATATGGGATGGTGTGGTGCACGACAATGCCTTCATCGCTGCAATAATCATTGAAAACAGTAGAACAAAACTCCATGCCATTGTCAGTACGAAGCAATTTAACTTTCTTTTCTGTTTGCTTCTCTACCATAACTTTCCACTTTCTAAAAGCATCAAACACATCAGATTTATGTTTCAGAAAGAAAGGTGTCGAGGGTGCTCCTCGGCAATGCCCTCCGATAGGGGCTTAGGGTTGATGGAATCCTGCAAGCTGACACGAGACATCGGTACACAGACAAGCGGGGAGAGCGATTTACCCAGGTTCGGGGCCCTCGATGAGGTAAAACCCTTACGTCCTACCTGTCTGTTCTTTGATTATGATGAAAACAGGTTACAATGGGGTGCCGAATACTTCGGCTGAGATCTAGTCGAGATTGGTGTTGGTAGGGTTACCTAGCTCTAAGCTTTTTCTGGCTAAGGTTGCTAAGATTGTTCGTGTCCCCCGATAGCCCCTCTCCTGGCCTTTATATAGGAGGCCAGGTCTCGAGAGGTCTAATCGAGTACGACTAGGTTTACAGTAGATCTATCTCTAAACTTTCCTTGTTCGGCTCCTTCCGTGCCTTGTACTTCAAGAAACCTTCCGCTGCACCGTCCTAGTAGCCCATCTTGCCATCGGGTACCTTCATGGGCCTCCAGTTGGGCCGCGTAGGGTAGAGCAACATTGGTTACCCGAAGGGTAATGCCCACGTCAGTAGCCCCCGAGTGTCTAGCTGAACACAGTTCGGGTAGAGACTAAAGCATGTCTTCTTCCGAAGTCCTTCTCCTTGATCCTTCTTGCATTTCTTCCGTCTTCTATTTTCTATCGGGTGCACGTCAGCGCTCCCAATGGGAGTAGCCCCCGAGTCTAGGTACGGATGCTTGCAATCCGTGCGTAGACTCAAGTTGTACTACTCGAACATTTCCTTCTGCCGAAGCTTTTTCCTGCAAGTCTTTGCAGTCCATCCGATACATTTTTCTTTATGCAAGGGATAACGAATAACGTGCCCAACTTCTGTTGGTTAACTGCCGATGGCAAAACAGCGTTACCCTATGCAGAATCAAGTCCCCGGGCATGATCCTGGAGTGCGAAAAAAGTTTTATCGGGTGCGCATTCCGCGCTCCCGATGGGAGTAGCCCCCGAGTCTGGGCACGGGCGTTTACGTCCGGGTGCAAACTCGAATCTCGTTTTTCCTTCAAATTTTTATTCTATCGGGTGCGCGTCAGCGCTCCCGATGGGAGTAGCCCTCGAGCCTAGGTGCGGATGCTCGCAATCCGTGCATAGGCTCAAATCGATCACCCGATATTTTCTTATCCCTTCGTATGCAATCATTCTCCATGACGTCATTGATGACGTTTTTCTGTCCCCTTGATTTTGACTGATAAGACACGACCTGCCAGCCCTGTTTTCGAGTGATTTCTGCTCCTCTTTACACGGTTAACGAGGCACCTCCTCGATTTCCGCAATTATTAACTGGAGAAAAGGCCCATTAACAATACGCAGCCTTCCTTAAGTTCCCCAAGAGATAAAAATCCCTATCGTTCTCCTTCGTTCATCTCTTTGCCGTTGTTCTTCTTCTCCTGTTCACAACCGCTCGCGCCGCCACCACTGTTTTCCGATTTCTCCCAGATCTCGCGATGGTGAAGAAGAAGATCCCGAGCGCCGCCGCCAGCTCGACAAGCGGAGGCGCCACCGCCAAACCTTCCTCAATCCTTTCGAAGGAAGGCGCCCCAAGCGCTCCTCCCCCAGCTCCGGTGCCGCCGGCGCCACCGAGCTCAGCAGCCAGGCCCGGTGATTGGATAGCCTCGACCGTCACCAAGCGTGATGAGAAGAGATCCCGAAGCCTGGGATTGATCTCCTCCGATGAGGGGAATGTGATCTTTCCAGGTGCGATTTCTCGACTTAATCCCCCCGCCGGATTTACCGTGATGTTCTTGTCATTCTTATACCGAGGCCTTTCGCTTCCTGTTCACAAATTCCTTCTCCATCTCCTGCGAACTTACGAAATCCAACTATGGCAACTCACTCCCAACTCAATCCTTCACGTTGCTGTGTTCATCACCCTCTGCGAAGCATACCTGGGCGTTGAGCCTCATTTTGGGTTGTGGAAAAAGATCTTCTACGTGAAGAGATACAGCAGTAGTAATGGATCTTTTGTCACCGGAGGAGTAGGATTTGTAGCTCGTTCGGATGTCAATTACTTCAATTTCCCAATGAGAGAGTCCGTGCAAGGGTGGAGATTGAAGTGGTTCTATATCAAGGATTCCTTGTCACCCGAATCTCAACTTCCACGCTTTGTCGATATCTTTGAGGCCAAGCCTAAGAATTCCTGGAAGAATGTTCTCTCTCCTGACGAAAAAGTAGCAGCCGACGAATTATTCGCCAGATTCCTTCGGATCAAGGAGGCTGACGGGCAAACCATGGTTGGCACCGAGGTAGCGGCAGTGTTTCTGAAACGTCGAGTCCAACCAGCCATGGCTAGGGTTCGCCCAATGTGGTTGTTCTCAGGTTTAAAGGATGAGACTAGAATTAACGCTGCCGAACTGTCGGAAAAAGAACTGCTCGATGAAGTCCGTCGCCTCACTTTCTTCAGTCAAGAAGACTCGATCCCATTGATGTCCCCGTATACTCCTTTTGATGCCGATCATCCACCACCAGAGGTAATTTCCCTCCTTAAATTCTCGTTATACTGCTATCGATGTCTATCACTGTTATCCTCATCTGTCTTTTCTTCGACAGACCCTTGTAGCCTTCGAGGATTTACATAACTTGCCAAATGACACTTCCGAAGGAAGAGGCTCTTCAGAACCTGTTGACTCTCGTACTGTTGAGCATATAAACCCATCAAGCGATCATGATGACCCGATAAATTCTGAAACTGCTCATGCCAATCTCCCCCCCATCAGCCGGTGAAACTTGCGACACAGAGGGATCGGTGCGCGATGATGACGCTGATCATGGTGCCTTTGTTAATGCAGCTGTGGAAGAGATCAGGGCTCCACCTATGAAGAGATCAATTGGCGGCTTTGCTGATGAAGATGATCTCCTTGATTTGTAAGTGCTTATTTTTTCTTCTTCTTACTATTTTCAGCTTCTTGATCTTTTCACATTTCTCTCATAACTTGGACGATCAAATCTTTCTTGTAGTGACGATGCTTTCATTGAGCCTCCACCCAAGAGGGTCAGATCTGACGCTGTCTCGCCAACCGCCGCAGCTTCCGAAGCTTCGGCTCCCAAGGCGGCTCCCACGGCGCAAGCATCAACTGCCTCCTCCCTTTCCAAAGGGAAAGATGCTCCTGCTGCTGCCGCAGCTCCTCCTTCTGTAAGTCTTTGTTGAGTTTAACAAGAATCTTTTGGAATGTGTCTTTGCCTAACGACCTTTGTAAAACATTCCCTTTCTTCAAGGACCTACGAGGTGTGATATCCTCTCTAGAGGCCTTCGCCTCTCAATTCACCTCTCTGGAGGCGGACAAAATTCGGCTGCAGGAGGAAGCCAAATCTTCCTCTTCAAAATTGGATGGCGCCATCAAAAAGGCTGCCGTAGCTCGCCAGGAGGTCGACTCCCTGAAAGAAGAGCTGAACAAGCTGAAAGAGAAGCTGAAGGAGGAGGAAGCTCGGGCGGCAGAAAAGGATGAACTCCTTCGTCAGTCTGCCTTGGCCCTACTTGGTAAGTTCCTACATCCCTTGCAGATTATTACTTTTTATGGATCTGCTTCTTTGTCAACGATTTCCTTTAATTTTTCACAGAAGCCGCCAGCATCCCTGCTACTGCCTTGGACAAAATTCCGAGCAATTCCCCAGCAAATGGTGTGTCGACGGTTCTCGCCGCCCACCAACTTACCCGGGAGCTTCTTGACAAGGGGAAGGGTGCTCTGACGCGGATGCATTCGATGATATTCCCCAAGGCCAAGCAAGAGAAGAATCTGGGGCAGCTGATTGACGCCTTCGCAGTCGACACCAAGGAGGTCATTGAGGTATTCAAGCGTACCTCGCGTACCTATGGTGCCCTCCTTGCCTTCCAACTTATGATGGGTTATGGCTTTAAGGCCGACATCGAAGAAATGACTAAGGGGTTGCCGAAAGAGAAAGATGGGCAGTTTGTTGACTTAAGCGCCTTTACGGTGTCTGCCCGTACTTGTGCTCGTCAGCTCCTTGATTTAGTTTCGTCAAGAAAAGCATCGGTTGGCCCCAGCCTGTCGACTCAGACTCAGGCTCCTTGACTGTTGTAACAATTTTATCCTTGGGCTAGTATGAAACATTATTCTGTTGCGAGAACTTAAGTTTGTAATGAACACTATGCTGGCAATGTTGCCAGCATGCTTTTATCATAATATCTTCACTTGTGCTTCTCCTGATAGGAATTACTTATTCCTCTCCCGATGGGAGTTTTCGTTGGATGCTTAATTTGACCATATCATCCTCTTAACGCTGTTGCCTGCAGGTTTTCCCGGTGCCCTCATTTGTTGATGACTCCTCTGGCGTTCTTCCCGAAGGTGATCGGATCCAACGAATGAAGGATCAGATCACCCAGATGGAGAAGGACCTGCGCAGCACTTACGCCTTGGCCGCGATTGTCAACAAGAAGAACGAGATTGCGGCTGACGTAGAGCGATACGCCCTTGCGAGGCTGCATAAAGCTACCGAGAGCTTGAACTGTGAGTCCTTTGATCTCTGCACCCGATAGTCAATAGCGTTTTATCTGATCCTTTATTTACTTCTGTACCAGTCATAGCTCTGAACCGTGCGGAGGAGAACAAACGTATTCACGAGCGTGTGAACGCATTGATCGAGCTATCCTCAGCCGAAGAAATTTTCTGGCGGGAGCACTCGAAAGCTGCGACTGTGGCGCAATTTCAGGATCGAGTTCAGCAGGTCCACCATTTTTTTGACAAGTGCTACAAGGCTATGAGGGTGGTTTGGAAGACAATGTTCCCTTTGAACGCAGTCCCCCCGACTCTCCTTGCTTTGATGTCTGAATTTGGTAATGCCAAGAAGATCCGGGACTTGGTACGGGCTCAAGTTTTTGCGGGGGCCAGATTTACGCTTGCCCTTGTACTTGCCCGTTATCCTTCGGCAGCTTTGCTGTCGATTGCCAATGCTACTGGAGATTTGGAAGCGTTGTATCCAAAGGTGTTGTTGCCCGCCAACATAATTGTCGACAGGCTCGAGGAAAACTCAAGGGTACCTGAAGAAAGAGGAACTCCGCAAGGGTGATGTCAGGGTTTTAATGTCTGTTTGTAAATAGATAGTTTGGCTACTTTATCCAAGTGCTTGGATTATGTAGTGACGCCTTTTCATTTGGTAGGTACATGCGTATGTACTTTTACCATGTTACTGCCGTTGGCAGGTTTCAACTTTGAGCGAATCTTAGTTGCTCGTTTTTAAATGTATGCATATTGGTTGGTTAGCAAATCATGTGAGTGATCAGCTCGTGTTGCAGGTCTTGCTAAACCTGTTGTATGCGCAACTTTGCTTTCAACCGTTTTAAATTTCGACAGGCACTCCCGAATATTTCGGGTGTAGTGAGTCCGCCGATGAGCCCGTTGTTCTTTGATATTTCCATAAGTAAAATATCGAACGTGGGTTGTTGTTTATGTGTATTTCCAAACTCTTGCTATTTACGGCACTCGTAGATCGAGGCATCTATAGCAGAGGGAAAGGTGACGTCGTTTTAGCACTCGTAGAGGCTTTTTGGAGCACGATCTTCCGCCCTGTACTATGTTTGCATAGTGATGGGGCTTAGAAGTTTGTAGTTACTGCAATGCTTAATGAAGAATCGAAGCTTAGGTTCTTATTAATAAGGTAAGCATGATGCTAGAGGGCGAAAAGGGAAAAGCCCTGTTTATAATAAAGGAAAAAATAAAGGCTAGTAAACTGCTTAGGCAAGGAAGGGTTCTTCTCTTCTTCTGGCTTCTTCACCGCGTTAGTAGTTGCCGCAGCGTTGCTGGTTTCATCAAGGGTTTGAGCGGTGGTTGCCATCGTCTTGCTATCTCCTAGGCTTTCTGTGCCGTCAACTGCCGAGCCCTTTGCTGCCGAGGCTTCTGCTGCCGAAGCTTCTGCTGCCGAAGCTTTAAGGGCGAGAGCGGCTGGCTTCTTCTTGGTTTCCCTGCCATCTTTTTCTTCCTTGATCTCTCGTAAGGATAGCTTGGGCGGAGGGCCGACGATTTCTCGCTGTGGCCCAAACTTTGCAGCAATCCTCTGAAAGTCGCGATCACAATTGTCCGAGCGTGAAAAACTTCCATAGACTGTGATGTTTGTCCCATTGTTCCCAGGCATTTTCAGCTTGAGGTATGCATAATGTGGCACAGCCATGAACTTGGCATACGCTGGTCTCCCGAGTATAGCGTGATACTGTGATTCCCAGTTCACCACTTCAAACTCGATTTTTTCCTTCCTGAAATTATCGGCTCTACCGAAGATAACATTCAGGTAGACTTTGCCAAGAGAGTGGCCCGGTGCGGTTGGAAGGATCCCGTGAAGGCAGGTGTCTGTTTCTTCCAGCATGCTCATGGTGATCCCCATACTCCTAATTGTGTCGACGAATATCAGGTTTAGCCCGCTTCCGCCATCCATAAATACTTTACTCATCTTGAACCCCCCAATTTGTGCTTCGACTACCAGGGCGGCGTGTCCTGGTTTTGGTATGGTCATCGGGTGATCTGCTCGACTGAACGTAATGCTCTGAGAAGACCACTCGACATACTCGGGGATGTTTGCCATGATGCTTTCTGCCAAATTGATCTCTCGGGTGAGCTTCTTCATCTCTCTTTTCGAAACACCTGTCCTGTGGATCATGCTCATCCGCCCACGTGGTGGTGGGAATGCCTCGTTGGGTTGATGGGGTTGAGCCTCGCTGGACTTGATGCTTGCGGTGGAGGTGGGGGTGGTGGTGGTAGGCTGTTGCTGGCTCGATCGCTGGATGAGTTTGTGCATGTCAAGGAACTGCCGACCGGTCCACGAGCGGGTGACTCGACTTCGTTTTGCCGTCTTTGGAATCGACATACGAATGCAGGTAACAAGGGGCGTTGACCTGTTCAGCGTAAGGTAGTTCGGGAGTCCTCTGCTGTCGTGGTTTATAGTTACCACGGTTCCCAGAGTTGTTCCGGTTACCATCGTGCCTGTCGTCTCGATCGTCTTGCCGATCGGCATACCCTGCTGCTACCAGATTATTATCATCGTAGTTGCGGTTTTTCCTCCTCTTATGACGATCCCTTCGGCCACCCGAGTCGTGCTTCGGCTGGTCATCATCTTCATCATCACTACGCTGCCGCGGCCTTCGTACGTTGTCTTCACCATCAGCCCAGCTGTTGGCGATTTCCATTAATTTGGTTATGGTTTTTGGCTTTTTGCGCCCGAGTTCTTCTATGTAATTTTCCCGCTGGACGCCGTCGCTGAAAGTGTCGATTGCTCTGTCGACAGATATGTCTTCGGCAGCATTCAAGAGCTTTGTGAATCTCCCGATGTATGAACGCATCGACTCCTTCTGCTTCTGCCGACAATTCCGTAGTTCTTCGATCCCGACGGGCCTCTTGTATGTTGCTTGGAAGTTGGCAACGAAGGCGTCTACTAGGTCGTCCCATGATTTGACAGAACCTTTCGGCAGCCCCCGTAGCCAGGCCCGTGCTGAATCCTTCAAGTAAAGCTGTAAGCATTGCATTGCCGCTATCTGGTTTCCTTTGTGCAAGATCACTGTCTGCAGGTAGTCATCTATCCAGGATCTTGGTTCTTGCTGCCCATCGTATTTGGCAGCGTCGGTAGGGGTAGGCTTAAACTTTTTGGGCGGCATTGCTTCGCGTATCTGATGCGTGTAGTTGACACGTCCGTTGGGAACCCCAAGAGGAAGGTGTGATGCGCACAGCGGCAAGTTTCCCTCAGTAAGAAACCAAGGTTTAATCGAACCAGTAGGAGTCAAGAAGCACGTTGAAGGTTGATGGCGGCGGGATGTAGTGCGGCGCAACACCGGAGATTCCGGCGCCAACGTGGAACCTGCACAACACAACCAAAGTACTTTGCCCCAACGAAACAGTGAGGTTGTCAATCTCACCGGCTTGCTGTAACAAAGGATTAACCGTATTGTGTGGAAGATGTTTGTTTGCAGAAAACAGTAAAACAAGTATTGCAGTAGGTTGTATGCGATGTAAAGAATAGGACCGGGGTCCACAGTTCACTAGAGGTGTCTCTCCCATAAGATAAAAGCATGTTGGGTGAACAAATTACAGTTGGGCAATTGACAAATAGAGAGGGCATAACAATGCACATACATGTCATGATAAATATAGTGAGATTTAATTGGGCATTACGACAAAGTACATAGACCGCTATCCGGCATGCATCTATGCCTAAAAAGTCCACCTTCGGGTTATCATTCGAACCCCTTCCGGTATTAAGTTGCAAAACAACGAGACAATTGCATTAAGTATGGTGCGTAATGTAATCAATAACTACATCCTTAGACATAGCATCAATGTTTTATCCCTAGTAGCAACAGCACATCCACAACCTTAGAACTTTCACGTCACTTGTCCCGCATTCAATGGAGGCATGAACCCACTATCGAGCATAAATACTCCCTCTTGGAGTTAAGAGCAAAAACTTGGCCGAGCCTCTACTAATAACGGAGAGCATGCAAGATCATAAACAACACATAGGTAATAACTTGATAATTAACATAACATAGTATTCTCTATCCATCGGATCCCGACAAACACAACATATAGTATTACGGATAGATGATCTTGATCATGTTAGGCAGCTCACAAGATCCAACAATGAAGCACAATGAGGAGAAGACAACCATCTAGCTACTGCTATGGACCCATAGTCCGGGGGTGAACTACTCACTCATCACTCCGGAGGCGACCATGGCGGTGAAGAGTCCTCCGGGAGATGAATCCCCTCTCCGGCGAGGTGCGGAGGAGATCTCCAGAATCCCCCGAGATGGGATTGGCGGCGGCGGCGTCTCAGTAAGGTTTTCCATATCGTGGCTCTCGGTACTGGGGGTTTCGCGACGGAGGCTATTTGTAGGCAGAAGGGCAGGTCAGGGGGCCACACGAGGGGCCCACACTATAGGTCGGCACGGCCAAGGCCTGGGCCGCGCCGCCCTATGGTTTGGCCACCTCGTGGCCCCACTTCGTCTCCTCTTCGGTCTTCTGGAAGCTTCGTGGCAAAATAGGACCCTGGGCGTTGATTTCGTCCAATTCCGAGAATATTTCTTCACTAGGATTTCGAAACCAAAAACAGCGAGAAAATAGCAACCGGCACTTCGGCATCTTGTTAATAGGTTAGTTCCGGAAAATGCACGAATATGACATAAAGTGTGCATAAAACATGTAGATATCATCAATAATGTGGCATGGAACACAAGAAATTATCGATACGTCGGAGACGTATCAGCATCCCCAAGCTTAGTTACTGCTCGTCCCGAGCGGGTAAAACGATAACAAAGATAATTTCTGGAGTGACATGCCATCATAACCTTGATCATACTATTTGTAAACATTTGTAATGAATGCAGCGATCAAAACAATGGTAATGACATGAGTAAACAAGTGAATCATAAAGCAAAGACTTTTCATGAATAGTACTTCAAGACAAGCATCAATAAGTCTTGCATAAGAGTTAACTCATAAAGCAATAAATCAAAGTAAAGGTATTGAAACAACACAAAGGAAGATTAAGTTTCAGCGGTTGCTTTCAACTTGTAACATGTATATCTCATGGATAATTGTCAACATAGAGTAATATAATAAGTGCAATATGCAAGTATGTAGGAATCAATGCACAGTTCACACAAGTGTTTGCTTCTTGAGGTGGAGAGAGATAGGTGAACTGACTCAACATAAAAGTAAAAAGAATGGTCCTTCAAAGAGGAAAGCATCGATTGCTATATTTGTGCTAGAGCTTTTATTTTGAAAATATGAAACAATTTTGTCAACGGTAGTAATAAAGCATATGAGTTATGTAAATTATATCTTACAAGTTGCAAGCCTCATGCATAGTATACTAATAGTGCCCGCACCTTGTCCTAATTAGCTTGGACTACCGGATCATCGCAATACACATGTTTTAACCAAGTGTCACAATGGGGTACCTCCATGCCGCTCTGTACAAAGGTCTAAGGAGAAAGCTCGCATTTTGGATTTCTCGCTTTTGATTATTCTCAACTTAGACATCCATACCGGGACAACATGGACAACGAGATAATGGACTCCTCTTTAATGCATAAGCATGTGGCAACAATTAGTGTTCTCATATGAGATTGAGGATATATGTCCAAAACTGAAACTTCCACCATGAATCATGGCTTTAGTTAGCGGCCCAATGTTCTTCTCTAACAATATGTATGCTCCAACCATTAAGGTGGTAGATCGCTCTTACTTCAGACAAGACGAACATGCATAGCAACTCACATGATATTCAACAAAGAATAGTTGATGGCGTCCCCAGAAACATGGTTATCGCACAACAAGCAACTTAATAAGAGATAAAGTGCATAAGTACATATTCAATACCACAATAGTTTTTTAAGCTATTTGTCCCATGAGCTATATATTGCAAAGGTGAATGATGGAATTTTAAAGGTAGCACTCAAGCAATTTACTTTGGAATGGCGGAGAAATACCATGTAGTAGGTAGGTATTGTGGACACAAATGGCATAGTGGTTGGCTCAAGGATTTTGGATGCATGAGAAGTATTCCCTCTCGATACAAGGTTTAGGCTAGCAAGGTTATTTGAAACAAACACAAGGATGAACCGGTGCAGCAAAACTCACATAAAAGACATATTGTAAATATTATAAGAATCTACACCGTCTTCCTTGTTGTTCAAAACTCAATACTAGATATTATCTAGACTTTAGAGAAACCAAATATGCAAACCAAATTAGCAAGCTCTAGGTGTTTCTTCATTAATGGGTGCAAAGTATATGATGCAAGAGCTTAAACATGAGCACAACAATTGCCAAGTATCACATTATTCAAGACATTTTAGAATTACTACATGTAGCATTTTCCAAATCCAACCATATAACAATTTAACGAAGAAGAAACTTCGCCATGAATACTATGAGTAAAGCCTAAGGACATACTTGTCCATATGCAACAGCGGAGTGTGTCTCTCTCCCGTACAGTGAATGCTAGGATCCATTTTATTCAAACAAAAACAAAAACAAAAACAAAAACAAACCGACGCTCCAAGCAAAGCACATAAGATGTGACGGAATAAAAATATAGTTTCAGGGGAGGAACCTGATAATGTTGTCGATGAAGAAGGGGATGCCTTGGGCATCCCCAAGCTTAGATGCTTGAGTCTTCTTAGAATATGCAGGGGTGAACCACCGGGGCATCCCCAAGCTTAGAGCTTTCACTCTCCTTGATCATATTGCATCATACTCCTCTCTTGATCCTTGAAAACTTCCTCCACACCAAACTTGAAACAACTCATAGAGGGTTAGTGCACAATAAAAATTAACATGTTCAGAGGTGACATAATCATTCTTAACACTTCTGGACATTGCATAAAGCTACTGGACATTAATGGATCAAAGAAATTCATCCAACATAGCAAAAGAGGCAATGCGAAATAAAAGGCAGAATCTGTCAAAACAGAACAGTTCGTAAAGATGAATTTTAAAATGGCACCAGACTTGCTCAAATGAAAATGCCCAAATTGAATGAAAGTTGCGTACATATCTGAGGATCACGCACGTAAATTGGCATATTTTTCTGAGCTACCTACAGAGAGGCAGGTCGAAATTCGTGACAGCCAAAGAAATCTGAAACTGCGCAGTAATCCAAATCTAGTATGAACTTTACTATCAAAGACTTTACTTGGCACAACAAAACACAAAACTAAGATAAGGAGAGGTTGCTACAGTAGTAAACAACTTCCAAGACTCAAATATAAAACAAAATACTGTAGTAAAAACATGGGTTGTCTCCCATAAGCGCTTTTCTTTAACGCCTTTCAGCTAGGCGCAGAAAGTGTAAATCAAGTATTATCGAGAGACGGTGAATCTTCAGCGGGGTTTGGAGTTTTCTCAACCATGCATAGTATATTGGATACATAAGTTTCAGCGGCTCCCTTTTCATTAGTCTTGGGCTTGCTACTCTCAGCAAACAAATTTTCAGGAACAAGCCAAGCATAGTTATTTTCTAGCGCTTCATTTATCGCTAGGAGCTTACATGGTATCGGCGCTTTGATCTCCCCACCATCATTAATATTATTAGTGTACCTCACTCTCTCCATGTCCATCTTTTCAAGGATACTAGCAAAATTGGTATAAGAACCAAGCATCTTATATTTACTAAAGACCTTTCTAGCTTCTCTTGCTATACCACCAAATTCTCTAAGAAGGGTTTCTAAAACAAAATCTTTCTTTTCCCCTTCTTCCATATCACCGAGTGTAAGAAACATGTGTTGGATTATAGGATTGAGATTAACAAATTTAGTTTCCAACATGCGAACTAAAGCGAGCAGCAGCAATTTCATAAGTAGGAGCAAGTTCTACCAAGTGTCTATCTTCAAAATCTTCAAAGGTACTAACATGATTGAAAAATTCTTCTATATTATTTCTCCCAACTATAGACCCACGTCCTACCGGTATGTCTTTCGTGGTAAAATTAAAAGGAAACATGATGAATCAAGTAAAGTAAATGCAAGTAACTAATTTTTGTGTGTTTTTAATATAGAGTGCAAGACAGTAAATAAAGTAAAGCTAGCAACTAATTTTTTTGTGTTTTGATATAATGCAGCAAACAAAGTAGTAAATAAAAATAAAGCAAGACAAAAACAAAGTAAAGAGATTGGGAAGTGGAGACTCCCTTGCGGCGTGTCTTGATCTCCCGGCAACGGCGCCGGAAATTTGCTTGATGCGTGTAGTTGACACGTCCGTTGGGAACCCCAAGAGGAAGGTGTGATGCGCACAGCGGCAAGTTTCCCTCGATAAGAAACCAAGGTTTAATCGAACCAGTAGGAGTCAAGAAGCACGTTGAAGGTTGATGGCGGCGGGATGTAGTGCGGCGCAACACCGGAGATTCCGGCGCCAACGTGGAACCTGCACAACACAACCAAAGTACTTTGCCCCAACGAAACGAGTGAGGTTGTCAATCTCACCGGCTTGCTGTAACAAAGGATTAACCGTATTGTGTGGAAGATGTTTGTTTGCGGAAAACGAGTAAAACAAGTATTACGAGTAGGTTGTATGCGATGTAAAGAATAGGACCGGGGTCCACGGTTCACTAGAGGTGTCTCTCCCATAAGATAAAAGCATGTTGGGTGAACAAATTACAGTCGGGCAATTGACAAATAGAGAGGGCATAACAATGCACATACATGTCATGATAATATAGTGAGATTTAATTGGGCATTACGACAAAGTACATAGACCGCTATCCAGCATGCATCTATGCCTAAAAAGTCCACCTTCGGGTTATCATCCGAACCCCTTCCAGTATTAAGTTGCAAAACAACGAGACAATTGCATTAAGTATGGTGCGTAATGTAATCAATAACTACATCCTTAGACATAGCATCAATGTTTTATCCCTAGTAGCAACAGCACATCCACAACCTTAGAACTTTCCGTCACTCGTCCCGGATTCAATGGAGGCATGAACCCACTATCGAGCATAAATACTCCCTCTTGGAGTTAAGAGCAAAAATTTGGCCGAGCCTCTACTAATAACGGAGAGCATGCAAGATCATAAACAACACATAGGTAATAACTTGATAATTAACATAACATAGTATTCTCTATCCATCGGATCCCGACAAACACAACATATAGTATTACGGATAGATGATCTTGA
>NC_061511.1:257289535-257316208 GCF_022539505.1 Lolium rigidum
AACGCCGTTAACCGCGGCTAACCGGCGTCCGCCACGTGTCGGCTTGCATGACGTCGCGGTCAACGGGCTCCCGGAAACACTTGGGCAACGGTCCGATTTTCCGTGGCGGAAGGGCGCCCAAGCGCGACGGACCGAAAAAATCGTCGTAGGACTTTGCCCGACGCAGTTTCCACAACAGAACCCATATCGTCGGGTTAGGCCCATAGGCGACGAAAAATACCCCTTAGCGGACGATTTTGAGACGTTGTCTATCAGAACTTTTCTTGTAGTGGTCGGTCCAGGTCTTGGCATCTTTCTTGCCAAAACCATCAAGAGCTTCATCCAGATCAGAAGATTAGGTAAGTATCGCCCTCATCTTCACTTGCCACAGAGAAAATCTCGTGGTGTAATCCAGCTGCGGTAGATCGAACTTCAAGGAAGACATGTCGCAAAACCCTAGATTGAAACACGGGCTCTGATACCACTTGTTATAAAAGCGACAAACAAAAACGAAGAACGAAACAAGAACACACGCAGGGGACACAAGATTTAACGTGGAAAACCCCTTCCAACACAGAAGGGGAAAAAACCACGGGCGCCAGCCAGCAAATCTTCACTATATCGGGAGGTGTTTACAAACGCCGTGGGTTATCTTATAATCTGATAAACCCTAACCGGCGGCTTACAAGATGTATATATAGGCGGTGCCAACGATCCGTACCGTACCGCGGGGGGCCTCGCTCCGCTCGTCAGAAGTTAGCCTCCCTTTAGTATATGAATTTGGATCACAATACAACAAGCTTCAGCGACCCGGCCGCACTTTGCGTACATGTCGAGGAGCGCGGTGGCGACGACAAGGTCCAGGTGGAGGCCCAGTCTGAGAATAAGGCCATGCGCCAGGAGCCCCGGGTGGTGGCTGCATGACTACGAAGGGGCGCGGGTGTGAGCAGGGCGCTGAAGGTGAAGCCGTCGCCAGAGAGGCCCGGGCTCCTCCGCATGGCGGCGAAGAGCGCCCAGGAGTGGGGGAGCAGGCCGTGGGAGGAGTAGCAGGAGATCATGACGTTCCAGAGCACGAGGTCCCGGTGCGGCGTCTCGTCGAACACCCTGCGCGCGTGCGCGACGAGGCCGGACTTGGCGTAGGCGTCGGCGAGCGCGGTGGCCAGGCGAGTGTCGGAGGCGTGCCCGGACTTGACGAGGAGCGGGTGGACGCGCGCGCAGGCGTGGCCGTCCGTGCCGCCGGCGGTCACGCGGAGGAGAAGACGCGAGAGGAAGCCGCGCGGCCACATCAGACATGTTTTCCGGTCGAATCCCTCTCTCAGTTCTTTTTTTGATGGGAAATGGCCTTCCATTTACATTTCCAGCACAGCAGAGTCACTGGCTATAATGTCTGAAATACAAATGGGGGCATAATCCTCCCAGAATGAGACAGAAGACTCGCTACTCACTCCTATCTTAGCCAGCACATGAGCCGCAGTGTTACATGTACGTCTGGCATAAGAAAACTGAAAAAGAGCAAAGTTCAGAACACATAAGCTTCTAGCTTCCTTCATCAAGACACCAATAGATGATTTGTCATAGTCAGTACTCTTCAAAGCTTGGACCAAATTTGAAGCATCAGACTCGAAGATAATCCTGTTTGCGCCAATTCTAAGTGCTCCATTAATAGCGGCAAGACAAGCAACCGCTTCAGAGTGTAAAGAATCTCTCAAATGCACAGACTTTCCTGACCCAGCAGCAACGAAATCGCCCGCCTGGTCACGAATGATGTAACCCCAACCTCCAGAACCTGTGATATAGTCAAAGGCTCCATCAAAGTTAACCTTCACCTGATTGTCAGGAGACTTAGCCCATTTGTGTTGGTCAGGAGGCTTGGGTGGAATGGCTGGGAGCTTCATGCTTTTAAAGTCAACCATGTGTCTCTCCACCCGGTGGCAAACCTCCAGGGAATTAGCACTAGCATCTCCGAATTGACCTTGTTCCTAAAACCCCACCATTCCCACATAAGAGTCAGGGCTTTCAATTGCACTTCAGTATCGCACTTCCACAATTCTTCCAACATACTCTGAGCTGAATTGCACGGCAGAAGTAAATCACGTGTATCCGCCAGCCCAAGAGAACTCCAGCATGCCTTGACCATCTTGCATTTCAGAAAAATATGGCCGCCATCCTCGTTTAGCCTGTGACAGACAGGACAAGCAGTGTCCAGATCAACACCAAGCCTCTTGATTTTCATTCTGCTTGCCAAACTATTATGAGCGAGACGCCAAACGAACATTTTTAGCTTGTTGGGAGCTCGCAAATCCCAGATTTTCTTCCAGCTGAATTTAACAACACTATCACCTGTGTTCTCCTTCTCCTTCGAGCAAGCTGTCTCACGGCCATCCCTTCTGTCCCTTAGCATGACTCCTAACTTGTAGGCTGATTTCACAGAAAAAACTCCCTTTGGGTCAAAATGCCAAGCAATATTGTCCTCCATACCATCCCAAATGTTGATTGATAAGATAGCATTTGCATCTTAGTGGGAAGTAACATAGTCGGTGTTATGCATAAGTTACTAGTTTATGCTACTATTTTTTATAGTAAAAAGTAACATAAAATTATATCATGCAAAATTCTATTTATTAGTTTGTAGACTTATTTTATTTTAGGTGTGTGATATTAACAGCTAGTTACCACCTCACTCTCTTTTCATTAATTGCCATGTAATATCACAAAACATTTTAAAGTGTGTGATGTTACTTTCACTATTCAGTAGTCTTAGCAATTGCTCCGCCAAAGCACCAGCCCAGTCTGAGTGCACCGCGGCGTTGGTATATGAGATCTCCCGACAGTCTACCAAGAGAGAAAGGACGAAGACGTGGGCGGCCGCAGTCTGGATCTCCTGTCCTCAGGACGGTTTCTGCATTGTTGTTCAGGAAAATCTCCCAACATAGGCGCCGCGCCGCCAGGTCCTTGCTGCCGTGGAGTTTTCCCTCAGAACTAGGAGCGAGACTATCATCCAAACTAAATATGTATGGTTGAGAAATCAGAAAAAAAAAATGCTATACACACCATATGAAACCAAGCTGCATTATCATACTCCTACTTAATGTATGCAAAAGTAGAATCCGCTGAAATTTTATGTGCCTGGATGCTATTATAAGCGATGATATTTCAATACTAAGTGCAACACATTGTTGTCAACTTGCCACTCAACCCAACTTGTGAAACACATTTGCCAATGTTTGAGTGTATAGAAGCTTCCATAATTATACTTAGACCGGTGCTAAGATATTTGGTTAAGCATACATTTGGAGATCTATATAATGATGTTTAAATATATTGAAAAAATATATATACGAACACACATTCATTGGAACAAATACATATACTACATAATTTATGGAACCGTGGAAATTTAATACAAAGGGACTTTTATTGCATCATACAATTTAAAATTTCCACAAACAAACTTTGGAGTTTAGTATATAAACTAATAACAATATAAGTAATGTTCAGAAACATCGTTATATTGTCAACTATGTCGTATAAGTAATAGAAAATTGTCGTCACTTAAGAGTATAGGATAAAATCAAGTTTAAAAGAAGTCTAAGAGTTTGGTATAAAGTTTATTTATTTTGGTCCAAAATTTGCATGTTTAGGAAACTAGGGGGGAAACGTGTTGACAGAGCTGCACTTTAGGTCTTGAGATATGAGTCGCTTGCATCTCTCTCACCACTACCAAAGGTGATCAACACATAAGATTATTCAGCAATCTGAGCATTTTAGCGGTGTTCCTCGTCACACATATGAGATTGACACTTTGCAAACAAAATGTGTGGAAGGACTGGAGGGAATGATCTGGGGCAATAGATTGGCCGAGACATCTCCCACACCATCAGATCCACCCATGCCAGCGCGCACCTCCTGCCAGACCATCCCCACTGTCATTCACTGTTGATAATTCTCGCCGATCAACGATGCATTTCGATTGACCGGTCACCGACTTCCCGCACCATGCGGCTCGCAAATGGGCTCGGCACTCATCTCGAACTTTATCTTCACAATCAGCTGAAAAGACCTAGATCTCACTTAGATGGGAGGTGAACAGACGTTTAGAATAATTACAGATTTGTTTCAATAAATGCATAATTAAACTACTTTTCTAGTTTTGAATTCAAAAATCCAAAAAATTATAGGATCAAGATAAAAAAAGATGAGCACAAGATATACCTCACAAGTGACACACCACCTATGAGAAGGTAAATTACTTCAAGCACAAAGTCTATCAAAAGATAAAACACAAGTGAATAAAGTGTATAAAGCTAATCAAGGAACATGGAGACAAAGATTTATCATGATGTTCAATTTCTCGCGAGGAAGTTAATCACCACTAGAGAGGTGTTAGTAACCACGAAGTTCTCTGAACCCCAGTGAAGGTCTTGTCTCCTTGATCCCCTCCCACTAAGTTAGAGCTCAATCACTATGGCTAACTTCTTCCTCCAATTCAGATATGGTAAGCTCCGCAACCACTTCATAATCTCCATGAAGGAGGAGCTCGAGCCTCTTCACAATCTTCACAACGAGATCATTGTGGAACAACCATCAAGCTACCAAGGAGGAAACTCTACAAGAGTAATAAGGTCATGGACTTTCAGTCAAACGAGTTGACAGTGGAGAGCAAATCAATGCACAACATGCAACACAAAAGAATAAAAGAAATTCTGATCTCCCTCTCTCTCTCTCAAAATCTCACCCAAAGAAACAAATCCTATGGAGGGGTTTTAGAGAAGTAACATGAAAGTTCAAATTGCTCTCAAAATAAAATCTTAACAAATCCTATGAAGAGATTGTGGAGGAGAAGAACAAGATATCTCAAATCTATGTACCTCGAATCTCATAGAAAGGAATATAAACCATGGAGAGATTAGAGAGGAGGAACAAAGGAGGAAGTTAATGAATGACTACTAGATTTAGATCTAGATCCACAAATCTCATTTAGATGTAAATTTGGGCCCTGGGGAAGGTGAAAGCGCCAAAGAATGAGGCAATTTTAGATTCAAAATCCTAGTTTTGTTGGGGAAGAAGACCCCCTTTTATAGCCGCTAAAAAAGTCGTTTGTTGGGGACATTTCTAGAATCTCTTGGATGGTCTGGAAGACCACCATGCTAGCCTGCCAACACACGACCGGTCTAGAGGGCAAGAACGGAAACAAATTTTAGGCGATGTGGTTGGCATGACACAAGGATGAGAGCTAAACACGGTTTATAAATTTACCGCTGTGAAGGGGCAGAGCCAACAGGGTGGAATGGTGGGGCATGCCCTTCCTTAAATCTCAGTGGGTGATTCCTCACATTGTAGGGGCAGATCTAGATAAATCTCCACTGAATTTATCCTCCCTTCGACTGGGTATGACCGACACTCGATGGGGGATTCAAAGCGTGAGAGTTGCATCCGCCTGGTGGTATGGCCGGAGCATTTGGAGGTGGCAGTACGCGGGTGTTGAGTGTTTGCTTTGCCTGGCTGCGGCTACCACCCGTGAAGAGAATTATGGGATTTCGAGAAGTGCATTTAGCGCGATTTTAGCTCGATTATTCTCCCGGGATAACAGTAAAGTACAAATTAAATAGAAAATAAAATTAAAAAATCTGAAAATTTATGTATTACTTTTTAATATAAATGCTTTCGTGCAAATTTGCATCTAAAAATCAACATGTTTAGCAAATTTTCCTTTTTAACTCGTCAAAATATTATTGTTTTCTCCATAAAAATTTCGGGCCAACACAAGGATACGAACATGTACATTCTAAACCTTTTTGTTGTTTTTTAACTTATAAATATTATTTTCTAAATATAGAAGCATATGCTCTTGGGAGTAGAGTTGATTTTTTTTTTTTTGATTTAGTAGCCCGATTTTGTGCAGCTTTGCTAAATCTCATAGTCAGATACTCATATGCGAAAGAACGTCATAGCCCGATTAATCTTGGTTCTAGTTCTAATAAATGATGAATAAGGACATAAGGTGAAAATGGAATTCTTCCAATGGGATAGCATTGAGGCAAGCCTAGAACGCCTGCGGGCAAGATAGTTTTTAGGGTGAGCCTGGTCTTTGCCCGAGTTTGCTCTACCAAAGATTTTCCTATCTATTTAGTTTGCCTATGAGTTGGCTGCTATTGGCCAAAAATAGCATTTGCATGTTAAAGAGTTGGCAACAATTCAAGCAAAAAGCTATTTTCGAATGATTCACTTCGATCACAATCCAAACTACCTTGAAGCTGGCTTGATTCTCTTATGACGTAACATAATTAGGATACTTTTTTATTAAGAGTAATTCTACAAATTATTAAAACTAAACTATGTAACTGTAATTTTGGTTTGTCTGGTTTATCATATTGATTTATATGATTTTTCTTGAGACTTGTATTAAATTCAATCTTGAACTAGAGACATGCTAATTAATGTGACTCGTTACAAATTTCTATAAAATTCGAACGCAGTAACAAAAAAATTGGCCCATATTGCTAAGTCAATAAGGTAGAGAGTGAAACTCTTATGGAATTCTGAAATTCTACAACTGTAGAGAGCACGCGTGCACACACACATAAGGCGTGCCACGGGATTATCATTGTGGCATGGACATCGTTTCTATGTTAGTTTTACTTTTGCTAGTGTACGTAACTTAAACGACATCTTTTATCCACAAGAATTTTACAAATAAGTATAATTAAATGGACGAAAAAAGAGGGCAATATATTTCACCTTAGATTACCAATTTTTAATATATGGTCATCCGTTTCATACTAGTTGTGGCTAATTTAAATCAGTGGCAACTAATATGAAATGTGTGTTGGGGCGGGGTGGTATTTATAAGAATTATAATGCTCTCCGATTCATATTACCTGATTCTAATATAGATGTATCTAAACGTATTTTAGTTGTAGATACATCCATTTTAGCATCAAGTAATATGGATCAAAGGAAGTATTATCTCTAGTTTCAGCAAGATGCACTAAATTTCATAAGGAATGATTTTTTGTCGACTTTTTTCCTTTTCATTAAGGCATAGTGAAACTATTTTTGATAGAAAAAACCTTTATATTAGAAATACTCCCCTCCAGTTCACATTAGTCTGTAATTCCACATAATTGGACATATGTAACACCCTTTCTTCCTATATTTTGTTATTGTTATTATCATGGCCGCACTTAGAAAGAGACCTTTTTTTGAACAGGAAAGGCCCGAAGGACCGAGAAGCTCCATTAAACGGTGGGCATAATTACATACAGGACCTTGGCTTGAGTAGTAATAGCATAAGAGTCCTGGAAAATTATAGAAATGACCTTAGAAAGAAAAAGAAAAAAGCAATCAAGTCCTTCTTCTCCACCGCGTCGCTGATTCAATCTCAGGCTACGGTTGCTGGCGATGACGCCGGGGACTACGCCACTTGGTTCGCCGCCATGATGGATCACCGAGCTGAGATTCCAGATCTTCCACCACATCCCTAAGGCGTGGAGGAAGTTGATTCTCCCCGGAGCAGAAACTACCGAGGTACGGCGAGGCCTCCTTGGCCAAAGATAGCGGCGGCGGAAGTCGTCGACGCTTGGAATCCGCCGCAGATCGAGCTTCATGGTAACCCAGTGCCGTTGGAGCTCTGATTCCTGCATCTCCTCTCCACTAGATCTCCCCTCGCCACCTCGGCCGTCCAGAGGAAGAAGAGAGGAGGGATACAACAAACTAGAGGTTAGAACAGCCCGCCTCCTTGTCGGTTTGGCGTACATGAACCGCAGCACCACCTCCCCTCGCCTCCATGGCCGGCCGGAGAGGGTGTTGCAGCTCGGTACGCCGTCGCCGGAACAACCGCTGCTGTGCAAGCCCAGATCCCCCCGCCACCTCGGCCGGCCAGAGAGGGGAACACAGCAGAACTAAACTGTACCTGCAAGAGAAGACTTCCAGCGATATTATTCAACCGTGCAGTGGTCTCCGCTCCGGCCAGGGGAGCTAAACCAAGGCGAGGAAGAACCCTAGCCTCCAGATCTCGCCGAACCAATCTGGAGCTGCACCTAAACTAAACCAACTACTGGTAACTTGCCAAAACCTAACCCTAATATCTACAGAGTGGAGCTCGGCGCCTCCCCTCCACCTCCCTCGGCCGGCATCACCGGCAAGGTCAGCTTCGGTTTGGCCCGGCGAGGAGAAGTCCTCCCTCACGTACTATAGCGAGGTGAGAGAGGAGGAGGGGGGAGGGGGATGAGAGCTCTTCATGCTAGGACTCGCAACGGAGAAAGAGACCTTAGGGCATCTCCAACCATGCGACCCAAACGGACGCGCTGGGTCGTCCGTTTTGGGCCGTTTGGGTGGCCGAGCGGACACCCGGACAGCGGCCCGCGTCCGCGTGTCCGTTTGGGTCGCACGCTGCGCCCAACGCGCGGATGCACCGCATATGTAATAAAAAAACAAAAATGAAAATGGAAAAGGAAAACAACAAAAAATAAATTTAAACTAGTGGTTAATTAAACTTAGCCCTAATTTGGGCAATTTTTACACAAAAGAAAGCCCTATATGGGCTTTAAACTAAAAAAAAGCAAACCCTAGCCAGGGTTTGCGAGCACGGTGGCCGCCGGCAGTACTACTCCCAGTAGTACTTGTCGTCATCGCCGTCGATGAGGACGACGCCCCCCGACGGCGACGCGCTGTTCCGGCTCGAAATGCCGGAGGGCGCCGGGGACTCCGGCCAGGGCGACCACTGCGCCCTTTCCCAGGCGGAGTGCGGGTCCGGAGGGCTCGCCGGCCTGCGCAGCCGTGCCCTCCGCGTGGACTCCTGCCGGAGCTGCTCCTCCGCTGCGGCCTGCAGCTCCGCCTCTAGCCGGAGCGCGGCCCGGCGCTCCGCGTCCGCCAGGCGCGCGGCCCGGCGCTCCTCCTCCTCCCGGAGCGCCGCCTGGCGTGTGGCCTCCTCCTGCCGGCGCGCCAGCTCGAGGAAGGCCCACGCCTCCGCCTGGGCGTCCTCCCGGCCTTCTCCTCCAGCGCGGAGGCGCGCAGCGTCTCGGCGAGGTGTGGCCATTTGGCCAGCTCGTCGAGGTCGCGCTGCTCGCGGGATGCCGCGACGCCGGCTGCAGCTCCGAGTCGTCCTCCTCCTCCTGGGGCTGGGGCTGCGGCTGCGGCTGGTGCTGGTGCTGGGGCTGGGGCTCGTCGATGTAGAGGCCGCCGGGGCGGCGGCTAGCCCGCCTTGCAGGTGTGCGCGGCTGCGCGCGAGGCCGCGCCGTCGCGGACGTGAAGCACGTGTGCCGGCGCGCATCGTGCTCCACCTCGAACCACAAGTCCCAGTTGGGACTTGCGTCGCCGTACGCGGGGTCCTCCTGGAGATCCGCCGGCGGCTGCGCGCGGCGCCTCCGGATCTCCACGACGCGGGCGTAGCTGGAGACCGGGATGGGCGGCACCGGAACCCGATCTGGGCTCAGGTGCCAGCCGTGACGTCCCCCCACGGCATTGGGACACCGGCGTCCCAGAACATCTGCGCCACCGCTACGGTGACGTAGATCCGGTCGCGTCTGGGAGGAGCCGGCGGCCCCATGGCGAACGCCGCCGACGCGACTGGCCGGCTGCTGCCGGCCTCGTGGTCGTTCGCCGACGGGAGGAACTCGCGCTTCGGGCCCATGGCGGCGCGGAAGCTCTAGCCCGCGCGTGCGTGTGGCCGGAGTGGAGAGTGGGGACTGGATAGTGACAGCCCCCTCCCCCAGTCCACATTTAATAGGACTGGGGCACCGACAGCTGGGCCAGCCACGCGGACCAGACGGACACGCGAGGACGCCGCGTGTCATCCGCGGCCACACAAACCCGACACAGATTTGAGCCGAGTTTGTATCGTTCCGGACGCCGCGGCCATCCGCTTTTGCGGTGCGTCCCTGCATTGGGCCGTATTTTTGTCCGGCTAAATTCATCCGGACGCGCGGGCGCGAGATGTGTCGCCCGGTTGGAGATGCCCTTAGAGCATCTCCAGTCGCGTCCCCCAAACCGTCCCCCAAAGGGATTTGGGGCGCGCCGGACAAAAAAAGCGTTCCAGCCGCGTCCCCCAAAGCCCATTTTTGTCCGGCGCGGCCCGATACGGTGTCCGGCGCCCCGAGCCCGTCCCCGTCCCACGGGGACGCTCCGGGACGCCGGACACAACGAAATGAGAGGCAAGGAGGCGCGGGGCCGACGCGTCGGCGGCACGGTTAATTTCAACCTAACCGTCGCCTACCTCGCGACGGAAGTTATTCGCGCGCGGCGGCATCTTTGCCTTAATGGCGACGGAGGGGCGGGCGAGACGTCTCGTCGGTCTGCCGCGCAGCCTCCACGCGTCGCCGGCGTTCGCACGCCACCGCCCGTTCCCGCGCGATCTTCCCGCCTCTTCTCGTCTATTCCCGCGCTTTCTTCCCGACGCCGGCGTCTATAAAAGGTCTCCTGGCTCATCAATGGTAGCCACCACACCCCGCGGGCAACAAACACAGCCCTCGTCGCTCCACAGCCGTCTCCTCCATCACCAGTGGCAATGGCGAACCGCCCCGGCGATGGCCACTTCCTCCGCAGCTGAGGAGGCCCAGGCGGCGGATCTAGCGGCGTTCTCCGCCCCTGCCTCCGCAGCTGAGGAGGCCGCGGCGGCAGCAGCGTGGCAGGAGCAGCAGTGCGACACCGTTGCGGCGTTCGACGCCTCGACGGGACAAGAGGCGCGACGGCGCCGTGCACGGGAGGAGATGGAGCAGCGATGGGCCGGCGAGCGCCGGCGCCGGCGCGATGAGCAGCGGCGGCTGTTCCGTGAACGGCGTGACCCGATCGAGCGCCGGTGGCGTGAGTCGATCGAGCTCCGGCCAGCGGGCGACGGCGGAGGAGCGTCGACAGGCGGGAGGCGGCGCTACGGCGCTATGGGGGAGGCGGGCGGAGCGGTTGGCGGCGGCCGACGCGTTTGCGGCGGCGATGATGGAGGCGCCAACGGATGTGGAGGAGGAGGCGCCAATGGAGGAGGAGGAGGCCGAGGCGGAGGAGACCGAGGTGGAGGACGACGACGACGACGACGACGAGTTCGGCCGGTCCGACGACGACGCCCGCACCCGGACGAGACGGTCGATCGGCAACGCGCCCTCGTCGAGTCCTTCGAGTCGGAGAAGAAGCTCCGGGACGACGCCCGTGCCCTCGAAGAGGCGCATATTCGTCGCGCCATCGAGCTCTCCCTCCGGGCGGCGCAGCGAGGGACGGCGGAGGACGCGCGGCGGGAGCGGCACCGTCCGGCCACCGCCGAACGCAAGGAGAGGAGGCGCGCGCAGGAGGAGCTGCGGCGTAGGGGAGGCGACGACGGGCGGGGCCGTCGAACGCGCCGCCGGGCGGTCGGTAGTCTAGGTTTAGATGAAATCTAGCCGTTTTCATTCAAACTTTGTAATATATAATCAAAATTGAATGAAAACCTTTATTTTCGTGCACAAATATTCATTTGGGGACGGCGTTTGAGGACGCGGCTGGGGAGCGACGTCCCCCAAACGCGGCACGAACAAAACACGTCCCCCAAACGCTCGATCCGGCGCGGTTTGGGGGACGGTTTGGGGGACGCGACTGGAGATGCTCTTATCTAGCGGCCACTATCTCAACACAGCCGGCGTGTTAGGTTCATCTGATCCTCCCCGCTTTCGCCATCAGTAAACTACCATCGCATTCACGGCACGTCGGCACCCACAGGGCCCCACTGTCAGCCGAACAGCCGAGCATCACAAAACCACCCTCCCGGCCCGCCCCGCCCACCGGAAACCGGCGACTCCACCGTCAAGCTACCAGCCCCGACCGAGCGAGCCAACAGTAGAGGAGACCAGGAGAACTCGCCATGGAGGCGACACGGCCAGCGCGGAGCGACCCGCACTTGCCGCCGGAGGAGGCCGCCCGGGCGGAGGCGCAGGTGCGCGGGTACTTCGACAGCATCGCCCCGACGCGCCCGGCCAAGCCGCCGCGCAGCGACCCGTCGGACGCCGCCGCGGGCTGCGCCGAAGTGGCCGCTGCGGGCGATCCGCCGGAGCTCCGCAAGCTCCGCGACCTCGAGGCCAAGTCCCCCCAGGTTGAACTCCCTTTCCTGCTGTTCGACTGTCGACCTGGTCAATGTAAGAGTGTCCCTTTGTGGTGCGCAGAAGCTGGTGCTGGACGGAGGGGATGCGAGCGGGGAGGAGCACGTGGAGACGCAGTATTACCATGGGATCAACTGCATCGACAAGCAGCATCACACGGTGAGCTTGGATTGGATGTTTGTGTGATTGTGCAGTCTGTAGATGTGACATGTGCAGCAATGTTAGTACTCTCTAGGTGTTCCATGGCTGCCTTGGGTTTTCCAGAGTATATGAATATTTAGTATTTCAGGACCCTTGATGGGACCAATTACTAACTCTTTTAGCTTTGAGCTTTCATCTTAATGCCGTATAATTGTAGACACCAACGCTAGAGCAGTTCCATCGAAAAAATTATCGACCTCTGTTGGCTGCCTAACATAATTAGTTAATTACACTGACCAAAGCACTGCAATAAGCTACTGGATCAAAGTAAGCCCAATACCACAGCAGAGATATAAGTTGGAAACATCATCCGTTAAGGATTACAAGTGGGTTCTATGCTCACATGTTAGCGAGACATTGTGTATATTTTGTTGGTTTCAGTTTGCAATGGTGCTACCAGTTCCCTTAGTAACCATCTGTTAAAAGTGCTAGCATTTAGAAAAACCAAGTGTTTTTTTTATGTTGAATACATGTTAATCATGACATTTAGAAAAACCAAGTGTTTTTCCCATTGATGTCTATTAAAGAATACTCTACATAACAGCTGGTAGCCCTATGAGGCTATGAGAGCACACTAAATTTCGTGCGCCACCAATTTTGTCGAATGTGGTAGTTGTAAACGTCCAGCAGTGTGCCACTAATAGATCATTTTTCATCTCAGATGCACTCCCCAGTGAAACTTGCCAGATTATTTGTGATGTTTGTCATCATTTTTGCAAACAACATTGTGTCATAGTGCTGTGTGCAATAAATATTTGAAACCTGGTCAAAGCCTACTTGTTGCACTTAACATTGCAAATAGGGAATGGGTCAATCTTCCTTAAGAAAAATTGAAGACTCAGGGTGCCAAAGTCCCTAAGTATATGTTTGTAGCCAGAGCTGGTTAAAATGACCAACAATGGAAAAGATTTTGTACCCTGGTTTTTGCAGGACTACTTGGTACATACTTCTGCCTCAACTATCAATTTGCCAGTTCCTCTGCAGTTGCATGGCCAGTTATAGGAATACGGCTAGTTTTTTTACGTTTCTTGGAAGATTGGGCTTGATTTAGATGTTACTGAAAAGCTCGATCATCAGGCAATTTTAGCTGGTACAAGTCCGCACTGCGTTGAAGCTCTTAGATTTTAGCAGTTCATTGCATATGCTCACGTGGTATGGAAAACATTCAAGATATTGTAGGCTAGCAAAGGAGTATTGGTACTCGTTGGGAATTTGGGAAGTTCTAGTAGAGAGATCTTGCACAGTATGTACTTGATATCATTAAGATCAGGGGAAGTGATTGTTTGCTTTATCCAGTTGATATTTTGGTGGTAATTCTGGTTGTGACACGATGTGCATTCTGCAACATCTCTCTACGACCATCTAATTCTCAGGTTGATAGTTTTTCTTTGCAGACGGGCACGGGCTTTATCAAAGTGGAAAGATCCAACACCAACACTAGCTTCCTCGGTGTAACAACTGTGGCGTACTCATCCAACAACGTTGCTCGTCGCATGAGCAACCCTGCAACAAATGATTGGATACCATCCTCAGAGACGGTATAATATCAAAGCACATGCGAATCTCTGCCACTAAGTTTCATACAGCCAGTTTATAATGGACCCTGTGTTCTGCTTCCAGGTTATTCCAGTTTCAAACAAGCCTAGCAGGAGTGACTTTGACCTGGCTCCTTCGCCCATTTGAATTATTGTCAGTCATTTGGGATAATAAAGTGCATCATGATGCAACCACCTATGTATATAAGGAGAAGCCATGTGAATGCTGCAATGGCTGTTACTATTGTTCAGTTTCTTTTTAAAAAAACGAAGGCAAAAGCTAGAATTGTGACTCTAGCTAGATTGTAACCTGAATGGACGAATGAATAAAAACAGTGGATTGAGCAACAAAGTTTACAATTACTGGTACCTAGCTTTGTGCAAGATTGTCGAATTGTTACGCGTCCTACTAGGAGAGATCTGATCATCTGGCCTCATTTAGGAAAGCAAGAGAAAGAGAATGATAATTTCGTTGAATAATCTCTGTTCCCTACTTTTTCCACCGATACAAAGGCGCTGCACTCGGTTTTATATGCAGAAGGCAGAACCAACAATTCGATCTTACTTTTATTCATTTCTTGGCTCTGTACAGGGTGCATGAGACAGAGGCATTTTACAGGCTGTACTTATACACTTGGAATTATACACGAAAAGAATAGTTTGTTTCAGCTCAGTCAAAAATCAGGTCTCCTGTGGCGTAGGTGTTGTAGAAAATAGTGGCGCTGAAGTAAAGCACCGCCGTGAGGGTGAGGAAGGCCTGGAACGATCCAAGCCACTGGACGAAGTAACCTGCTCCTACAGTGCTAACTATGGCAGCCACCACCCCAATGCCATTGGTCATGCCTGTTCAACCAAGAAATGTCAGACACAAGAGCTGAAGAAATGCATTGTAGGAATATGAATGTTCTGTACTGATGCTCTCAAGTTTGTGTGCATACCGTGCAAAGATCCAGCGTATTGAGGGGCAATGTCCTGATGGAAGAATCGTGAAGAAAACACATTGGGTCAGATTGAAGTACAGCGATGGAGCTAGTGATCCAGAAGAACAAAAGGTACTTTCAATAGAGATGATAGGATCAGGATATGAGGGGACATGAACAGATACCTGTACATTACAGAAATACCCAGCTTGACTGCAGGAACTCAAACCCAAGGCAGCGGTCATGATAACTGCCGCGACTGATGGTGTTTGAGCAAATCTTAAACATAGCAATGACACACCTGGCCCGATAAAACCAATTGACTGCACCAGGCAAAGAGAAGGTGTTAGTATTGTGATGAGTCTTATGTTTCAGCTCTTGCATGTTGTTAGTAAACTCTATTTGTATAAGGCTGATTCTCTTACCTGCATAATTTTCCGAACCCGCACGGTAGAGAAGCCAGATTTGATCAAGTAGTCTGCAGAAGCTCCTGCAATATATCCTGATAGAGCCATGACGGCCCAAGGTATGGCGCTGAACCATGCAGCTTGTTTCAAATTGACATCATATACCTGTTGGGATAATAGTCGCAAACAACAGCTTATAAAAGAGTTGTGAACCAAACCTATCAGAATGATTTAGAAGCATAGATGGCATACATACCATTTTGAAGTACACCGGCATCCATGACAGTAGAACAAAATAGCCCTGCATGGTATTTTGAATTTGTAAATGTTAATATCTAGACAGCAGTATGACCAAATTTTAATTCTGATGGTCCGTCATTCTTACCCAGTTGTTTACCACATTAGCTACAATGATGGCCCACATTCCCATCTTTGAGAACACTTCCCTTAAAGATGGGAATTTGTCGCCCTTGACTTTTGATTTACTTCGTCCAGCTAGAATTAGTTGCAGTTCAGATTTGCTTATAGTACGGCTGTCGATGGGGTCACTTTCTACATTCAACAGCCATACAGCGATCCACATGTAACCAAGTGATGCGAAGAAGGCAAATGTTCCAGCGAGGCCTATATGTGACATGATGATCGGTGTTGCTAGGAAGCTTACGACGTTTCCAAGATGGAATCCTCCCATGGAAATGCCAACAGCAGTGGCCCGTTCATGCGTTGGGAACCACCTGTTTCATGATTTAAAAAAATGAAATTAAGAGCCTGAACTGAAGCTGCATTTGATTGCATCAATATATGTAGTGGGTGTTCATTTTTTCTAGAATCTGTAACAAGTAGAATTGGTTGACGCAATCAATGAAAAGACCGCAGGCCAAAATACGAGAAAGCATAACTATGAGGTAAGCTAATCCTTCTAGCACCCTATGTTCTTAACTGTGGTAACTACTACTATGATTGATCTACTAGCAGTTAGAATATTTCAGCTTGTGCTGCTCCAAGTATTCCTGGAGATTAATGCTTTTGCGTGATCCTCTTTAGGCATCAGAGATGAAATGTTGCTTCATGCAGGTTATCTGAATGCCAATGCTGAGTAAATATAATGAGTGTTATGAGATGCTTACTTGGGTAAGAATGTGCTCATTGTCGGAAATGCCACACCTTCTGCAATCCCAAAGAGCACACGCACAGCAAGCAACACAACAGCGGATTGAGAAGCGGCCCACGGAGTGAGGAAAGTGGCCAAGGACCAGAGTGCAGCAGCACCTGCCATCACCTTCTTCCCTCCATATTTGTCTGCCAAAGCTCCTCCAACCATGGATGAGAAAACATATCCCCAAAGAAACGATGACTGCAACAGTGGTGGGAAGATTAAATCTCAAGTCAACCAATTTGGACATCATTAACCATATGACAGTAAGGTAGCTGTGTTTGTTTTGGATGGGACTCTCCCGGCGGACGGACGCTAGGATGATAACCCAGTTTAAAGTTCGCCCCTCCCTGCGAAATTACCGCGAGATGGGGATTCGAACCCGGGTGGGTTGGCTGCGCACTCGCTTGCCTTGCCACTGAGCTAGAACTCAGTTCTGAAGTTTTGGTCTAGTTATTCATGGATATATTGATAAATTGATCGTAGGAGAATGAGTGCTTGTCTAGGGTTCATGCTTATTGCTTCTTACAAAGGCTCAAGCATTCGTATCTCCAACTAGAGTAGAGTATACCACATCATTGTACGCTTGATGACAACTAGTCTAGTAACTAGTTTTGCAATGGTGAGCCTCAAAAGGCAGCTGCTGGTGCAACCAATCCTCAGTCACCAGGTAAAACTGAAGTCCAATGTTCCTTATTGAATTGTCAAATTTGAAGCGTAAAAATCAGCAAACGGTAACACCTCAAGTTGCTGAATTTACCCTATGTAGTATGTACCGCTTGCTAAATTTCGGTGTCTTCCGCGAAATTGACACTTGAAATTACTACCTATATGGAGGTCACCACCAGCAGTCTGAATTTGATGCTTATAAAAATGTAATGGTCATGCAGTAGTAGCTGGCACCGCCTGGCAGCCTGGCTTATAAAATGTAGAGAATGCTTCAGCCGATCGCGCATCGGGTCTGAACTTAATGCATAGTTGACTTCGTTAAGCAGTGACGAAGCTCAACAAACGGCTGGAACCTTTTGTTGTTAGCAAATTCTTGCTTAATGTTTGAGCAAAGTGTCCTTTACTTCACTTATTCTGCAAACTAACATATGAGCAAGGAAGTAAACTGGACAGGGAAAGGAGACGCGATCGTGGGCGGCGGGGGCAGTACCTGGACGATGCCGACGAAGGAGCTTGACCAGCCGTACTGCGCGGCGAGCGGCACGACGGCGACGGACATGACGACGCGGTCGGCGTTGCAGAGCAGCATGACGGCCGCCATGAGCGCCACCGCCTTCACCCGCTCCGGCAGCGCAGGCACGCTGGGCACGGCGGCGGCGGCGCTGCGACTGACCCCCTCGAGGCTGGCGCTGCACATGGCGACGGCCTCCCGCCCGCCCCTCCTCCTCGACCAAACTCCATCAGTAACTAAACCGGTGACGCCATCGCCACGCCCGTTGCTGCTGGCAGCACAGCCGACGCCCCTGCTGCTGCAACCATCCGCGGCGGAGGGCAAGGACGAAGAAGAAGCGGATATGCGCAGGCTTCTCGGCTCCAAGCTGGCCGCCCCGAGCCTGGCGGATCTGTACCTGGCCGGGCCCGCGGCCGGCTTCACGGACACGCACGATCTCACGGACGCCATGACCGGAAAGCTGCTGAGAGATGCGCGGGGATCAGACTCAGAGCATGGTGGTGCAGCAGGCCGTGGGTGGCGATCGATCGATGGGAGGCAGCAAGCGGTAACAAGTATGATTGCTGGGCTGGGTTGGTGGTATAAATTAGGACCTCGCGGAGGGAGGAGGACGAAAGGTGGTAGGTTGCGTCGCGGAACGGATCCGAGTCAGTCAGAGCGGGGTTGTTAGCGTGGCGGTGATGCGATCGGGGAAATGGTCAAGGTAATTTTCTGGCTGGGTGGCGCCGTCGGGAGACCGGTGGGGGCACCTACCCGGCGGCCCCGGCCGGCTGCCGCGCCGAGCCGCCACCTACCCAGCGCATCGACGGGAAAGCGGGGAGGAGCGCTGAGACGGTGGCGGGGAGCGGCCGATGGGCACTGTTTCTGTTGAAAATGGAAGGTGAGATTGGACTTCACTGAACTCCAAAAATAAGTGTCTTTTTTCTGTGAATCAAGAGCTTTTATAGATTAACTGACATGAGTACCACGAAGAGTGTTAGTGAGAAAATCTGGGTTACAATTAATCCAGAGGCATCCCCTGCTATCACTACTAGCTTGTTTTTTTTAGGGAAATCACTACTAGCTTGTTTACGACATAAGTGAGCAACATTATTTGCATCACGCCCAAAATCCTTCTAATTTCTCTAACTGACAGTAAGGGTGTCAAGTGGGATCCCACTATTGTCCCACTTGTAGTATAATTTGACTTTTTAGTACAAATTTTGACATCAAAATTTGAACTACATAGTACAAAATGACATCCCACCGGGATCCCACCTTGACACCCTAACTGACAGATTGATCTTAGTTCTAACCTATTATCATCATCGGAGTTGCAAAAATTGGCAGCCACTTGAGAGTCACTCTCAATGATAATGCGAGTGTAGCCCCTCTCATGTGCCAATCTGATTCCTTCGCGGATCGATATTGCCTCCGTTGACAAGGCACTCACCACGTGTTCAAACCAAAAGACTTGACCCACAATCATTGTCCCATGGTGATCCCGTACCACCAAGCCCACACTTCCTGACTTAGACTCATCATGGAAGCTAGCGTCTGTATTGTCACCCTACTTGGCTTCCGGCGACCCGCCTAAGCAAGATCTAAGAGCATCCCCAGCCGCCGCGTCCTCCAAAGCGTTCCTAAAGAGATTTGGGACGCGCCGGACAAAAAAACGCTCTCAGTCGCGTGTCCCAAAGCCTTTTTTTATCCGGCGCGGTCCGTTACGGCGTCCGGCGTGTCCCAAAACGACTGAGTGTTGTTTCTTCGCAGCGAAAATATGCAGAGGTTTCTGGTTATTCTTCCTCGAAAGAACCAACAGGTGTACGGTCAACAGCTGGATTTTTTAGTTTGGATGACTGGGAGTGCCTGCGAGTGTTCTTTCTTGGCGGCGAACACACGAAATATGTGATGCAAACACTAGTTAGGTTTCCTTATTTTGCAATGTTTTATATTTATGTCAACCATGGTTCAAACTATGTATTAGTTTGTGGAAACCATATTCCTAATTATGTATTAGTTTGTGAAATGTTTCTTCTCTCTACTGAAATAAAAAATGTAAAAAAAAGTATTTTAATATTTTAAAAAGTTTTCGGGCGGTGTTTTGGTGGATGCAGCTGGAGAATGACATCCCTAAACACGGCACGAATAAAACACGTCCCCCAAACGCTCGATTCAGCGCTATTTGGGAAACGCAGCTGTAGATGCTCTAAGGTGGTCCGCATGACCCATCGGACTGAACCGGTTATAGTGCGTCCACCAGATCCATGCTTCCTGACGTTTCTCTCTTGCCAAACTGCCCAACACCCACATAAGATCATGTTGGTACGCGACTTCAAAAGCAGCTTGTTATCAATCAGGTCCACTCACTTTTATCTAGATTTAGAGCATCTCAGCCGCGTCTCCCAAAGCATCCCCTAAAGCTATTTGGGGCGCACCGGACAAAAAAAAAACGCGTCCAGTTGCGTTCCTTAAACCCGCTTTTTGTCCGGCGCGCCCCGATACGGTGTCCGGCGCCCCGAGCCCGTCCCCGCCCCACAGGGGACGCACCAGGGACGTTGGACACAACGAAAAGCGAGGCGAGGCGACACGGGACCGACGCGTCAGCGACACAATAAATTTTAACCTAACCGTTGCCTACCTCGCGACGGAAGTTATTGGCGCACAGCGACGTCGCAATTCCCGCAGAGGCGCAGCGACGCATCACGTCGCGCCTAGCTCTGCGTGCCGGCGTTAATGAGTGATACGTCTCCGACGTATCGATAATTTCTTATGTTCCATGCCACATTATTGATGATATCTACATGTTTTATGCATACTTTATGTCATATTTATGCGTTTTCCGGAACTAACCTATTGACGAGATGCCGAAGGGCCGATTCTTTGTTCTGCTTGTTTTTGGTTTCAGAAATCCTAGTAAGGAAATATTCTCGGAATTGGACGAAATCAACGCCCAGTGTCCTATTTTTCCACGAAGCTTCCAGAAGTCCGAAGGGGAAACGAAGTGGGGCCACAGTAGGGCGGCGCGGCCCAAGCCCTAGCCGCGCCGGCCTAGTGTGTGGTCCCACCAGGACCCCTCCGAGGCTGCCCTTCCACCTACTTAAGGTCTCCGTCGCGAAAACCCTATCAAGTTCGACGAAACCAGAGAAAACCTTCCAGAGCCGCCACCATCGCGAAGCCAAGATCTGGGGGACAGGAGTCTGCTGTTCGGCACGCCGCCGGGACGGGGAAGTGCCCCGAAGGCTCCTCCATCGACACCACCGCCATCTTCATCAACGCTGCTTGTCTCCCATGAGGAGGAGTAGTTCTCCATCGAGGCTAAGGGCTGTACCGGTAGCTATGTGGTTCATCTCTCTCCTATGTACTTCAATACAATAATCTCATGAGCTGCCTTACATGATTGAGATTCATATGATGATGCTTGTAATCTAGATGTCATTATGCTAGTCAAGTGGGTTTTACTTATGTGATCTCCGGAGACTCCTTGTCCCACGTGTGTAAAGGTGACGGTGTGTGCACCGTGTGGGTCTCTTAGGCTATATTTCACGGAATACTTATTCAGCTGTTATGAATGGCATAGTGAAGTGCTTATTTATATCCCTTTACGATTGCAATGTGTTTTGTATCACAATTTATACGTGTGCTACTCTAGTGATGTTATTAAAGTAGTTTATTCCTCCCGCACGGTGTAATGGTGACGAGTGCGTGCATCGTGTAGTACTTGGCGTAGGCTATGATTGTGATCTCTTGTAGATTATGAAGTTAACTATTGCTATGATGGTATTGATGTGATCTATGCCTCCTTTCGTAGCGTGAAGGTGACGAGTGTGCATGCTATGTTAGTACTTGGTTTGGTTATGTTGATCTGTCATGCACTCTAAGGTTATTTAAACATGAACATCGAATATTGTGGAGCTTGTTAACTCCGGCATTGAGGGTTCGTGTAATCCTACACGATTAGTGGTGTTCATCATCCAACAAGAGAGTGTAGAGTCTAGCATTTATCTATTTATTCGTTATGTGATCAATGTTGAGAGTGTCCACTAGTGAAAGTATGATCCCTAGGCCTTGTTCCTAAATATCGCTATCGCTGCTTGTTTACTTGTTTTCTTGCATCTCTACTCGTCCGCAATATTACCACCATCAACCACACGCCGATCCCGGGCAAAGCACTTTTCACGGTTCTTGCTTATATTTATTCATACCACCTGTATTTCACTATCTCTCCGTCGAACTAGTGCACCTATTAGGTGTGTTGGGGACACAAGAGACTTCTTGCTTTGTGGTTGCAGGGTTGCATGAGAGGGATATCTTTGACCTCTTCCTCCCTGAGTTCGATAAACCTTGGGTGATCCACTTAAGGGAAACTTGCTGCTGTTCTACAAACCTCTGCTCTTGGAGGCCCAACACTGTCTACAAGAATAGAAGCACCCGTAGACATCAATGAGCGCCACCGCTCCCCCGCCTCCCTCCGGCCTATAAAAAGTGCCGCCTCTCATCGTCCCTCTCACACACAAACCCTAGCGCCTCTCTCCCCAACTCTAGCCGCCACCATCTCAACAAAAGTCGACGCCATGGCTGGGAGAGGCGGAGGCCGAGCTCGCGGTCGTGGTCGTGGCCGCGGCAGAGCTGCACGCTCGTCGTCGTCTTAATCGTCGGAGATGGACGTGGAGGCGGGCGTGCTGTTCGAGTTCGTCCTCGTCCTCAAGGGCGACCCACGCGGCATCTAGAGGCTGTCGGACTCCTTCGCCGAGTACGTCGCCGGCGACGACCGCCCGGGCACGGTGCATCTGCGGGGGGCTTTGTGCGGCTACTACCGGTGGATCGTCGACGTGATCTACGACGCGTGCGGCAAGATGTACATTGATACGTCTCAAACGTATCTATAATTTCTTATGTTCCATGCTACTTTTATGATGATACTCACATGTTTTATACACATTATATGTCATATTTATGCGTTTTCCGGAACTAATCTATTGACGAGATGCCGAAGGGCCGATTCTCTGTTTTCTGCTGTTTTTGGTTCCGAAATACTAGTAAGGAAATATTCTCGGAATCGGACGAAATCAATGCCCAGCATCCTATTTTTCCACGAAGCTTCCAGAACACCCGAGAGCCACCAGAGGGGAGCCCTGGTGGGCCCAGATGATAGGGCGGCGCGGCAAGGGCCTAGGCCGCGCCCCCCTATTGTGTCACGCCCCCTTCAGCCCTCCGACTCTGCCTCTTCGCCTATTTAAGCCTCCTCGACCTAAAACCTCGAGACGGAAAAGCCACGGTACGAGAAACCTTCCAGAGCCGCCGCCATCGCGAAGCCAAGATCTGGGGGACAGGAGTCTCTGTTCCGGCACGCCGTCGGGACGGGGAATTGCCCCCGGAGTCATCTCCACCGCCGTCTCCACCGCCATCTTCACCGCCATCGCTGTCTCCATGATGAGGAGGGAGTAGTTCTCCATCGAGGCTAAGGGTTGTACCGGTAGCTATGTGGTTAATCTCTCTCCTATGTACTTCAATACAATGATCTCATGAGCTGCTTTACATGATTGAGATCCATATGATGAGCTTGTAATCTAGATGTCGTTATGCTATTCAAGTGGATTTTACTTATGTGATCTCCGGAGACTCCTTGTCCCACGTGTGTAAAGGTGACAGTGTGTGCATCGTGTGGGTCTCTTAGGCTATATTTCACAGAATACTTATTCACTGAGTTATGATTTGAGTTGGATGTCTCTATGAAATTGTGGTGTGTTAGTACCTCCTATGAATGCTCACAGTGACAGTGTGGGGTGTTTATTAGTACTTGGGAATACATCTTTAAGGTTTGCCTACATGATGAATTAGTGTTCGTTATCTTGCCAAAGAGTAATTCAGAGTAGCATAGTGAAGTGCTTATATTTATATTCAATTATGATTGCAAAATTAAGAGTGTCCATTAGTGAAAGTATGATCCCTAGGCCTTGTTTCTAAGCATCGAAAGTCCGTTTATTTACTATTCTGTTGCATGTTTACTCGCTGCCATATTTTATTCAGATTTCTATTACCACTCATATACATCTATACCACCTGTATTTTACTATCTCTTCGCCGAACTAGTGCACATATACATCTGACAAGTGTATTAGGTGTGTTGGGGACACAAGAGACTTCTTGCATCGTGATTGCAGGGTTGCTTGAGAGGGATATCTTTGACCTCTTCCTTCCTGAGTTCGATAAACCTTGGGTGATCCACTTAAGGGAAACTTGCTGCTGTTCTACAAACCTCTCGCTCTTGGAGGCCCAACACTCGTCTACAAGAATAGAAGCACCCGTAGACATCAAGCACTTTTCTGGCGCCGTTGCCGGGGAGGAAAGGTAAAAGGCACTCATACTCCGGTCCCAGGTAAATGTACTTTTCTGGCGCCATTGTGTGAGTGTTCGAAGCTATTTCCTTTAAATCCTGCAATTGCATCTTTTTGTTTCTTGTTTTTATTTTACACTAGTAAGGCATAATGGAAAACATCTGTGAGCTTTTTAGACTATTTCCTGAGTCAAGACATGAATGGTTTAATGCGAAAATTAAAAAACCTATGGAACCTTATTTGCATGCTAGTAGCAATGATATTAGTATGAACGCTTTGAACACCATTGTTGATAATGATATAGAAAATTCTAAGCTTGGGGAGGTCGGTTTTGATGAAAATGATCTCTTTAGCCCTCCGGAGTATTGAGGAGAAAGTTTATGTTGATTATGATATGCCTCCCATATATGATGATTATAATGATAGTGGTATTTTGGTGCCGCCTACTATGGAGAGTAAATTTAATTATGATTATACTATGCCTCCTATATTTGATGATGAGAATAATAATGATAGCTACTTTGTTGAATTTGCTCCCACTATTACTAATAAAATTGATTATGCTTATGTGGAGAGTAATGATACTTTTATGCATGTGAATAAGAATGCTTTATGTGATACTTATATTGTTGAGTTTGTTCATGATGCCACTAAAAGTTATTATGAGAGAGGGAAACATGGTTATATGCATCTTAATAATATTAAGTTTTCCCTCTTTATGTTGAAAATCTTGAAGTTGCGCTTGTCTAGTTTTCCTATGCTAGTCACTTTGCTCCTCATGAATTTATTTGTGTACAAGATTCCTTTTCATAGGAAGTGGGTTAGGCTTAAATTTGTTTTGAATTTGCTTCTTGATGCTCTCTTTTGATTCAACTACTATTTCTTGGGAGTGCATAATTAAAACTGCTGAGCCCATCTTAATGGCTATAAAGAAAGCACTTCTTGGGAGATAACCCATGTCTTTATTTTACTACAGTACCTTTTTTTATATTTGTGTCTTGGAAGTTGTTACTACTGTAGAAACCTCTCCTTATCTTATTTTATTGCATTGTTGTGCCAAGTAAAGTCTTTGATAGTAAGGTTGATACTAGATTTGGATTTCTGCGCAGAAACAGATTTCTTGCTGTCACGAATTTGGGTATGATTCTCTGTAGGTAACTCAGAAAAATCTGCCAATTTACGTGCGTGATCCTCAGATATGTACGCAACTTGCATTCAATTTGGGCATTTTCATCTGAGCAAGTCCGGTGCCTCTTTAAAATTCGTCTTTACGGATCGTTACGTTTTGACAGATTCTGCCTTTTATTTCGCATTGCCTCTTTTGCTTCGTGTTGGATGGATTTCTTTGTTCCATTACCTTCCAGTAGCTTTGTGCAATGTCCGAAGTGTTAAGAATGATTGTGTCACCTCTGAATATGTGAATTTTTGATTATGCACTAACCCTCTAATGAGTTTGTTTTGAGTTTGGTGTGGAGGAAGTTTTCAAGGGTCAAGAGAGGAGGATGATACAATATGATCAAGAAGAGTGAAAAGTCTAAGCTTGGGGATGCCCCCATGGTTCATCCCTGCATATTTCAAGAAGACTCAAGCATCTAAGCTTGGGGATGCCCAAGGCATCCCTTCTTCATTGACAAATTATCAGGTTTCTTCTCTTGAAACTATATTTTTATTCGGTCACATCTTATGTGCTTTACTTGGAGCGTCTGTGTGCTTTTATTTTCATTTTGTTATTTTCATTCTCTGAATAAATGTTTGTGTGGGAGAGAGACACGCTCCGCTGGTTCATATGAACACATATGTTCTTAGTTTTACTTTTAATGTTCATGGCGAAGGTTGAAACTGCTTCGTTCATTGTTATATGGTTGGAAACGGAAAATGCCGCATGTGGTAAATGGTATAGTGTCTTGAATAATTTGATACTTGGAAATTGTTGTGCTCATATAGATCATGTTTAAGCTCTTGCATCATGTACCTTGTACCCATTAATGAATAACTACATAGAGCTTGTTAAAATTTGGTTTGCATGATTAGTTTCTCTAGAGTCTAGATATTTTCTCGGTTAAGGTGTTTGAACAACAAGGAGACGATGTAAAGTCTTATAATGCTTACAATATGTTCATATGTGAGTCTTGCTGCACCGTTTTATACTTGAGTTTGCTTCAAACAACCTTGCTAGCCTAGCCTTGTATTGAGAGGAATTCTTCTCATGCATCCAAATCCTTGAGCCAAAAACTATGCCATTTGTGTCCACCATACCTACCTACTACATGGTATTTCTCTGCCATTCCAAAGTAAATTACTTGAGTGTACCTTTAAAATTTCTATTCTTTGTCTTTGCAATATATAGCTCAAGGGACAAATAGCTTAAAAACTATCGTGGTGAAGAATATGTACTTATGTGTTTTATTTCTTAATAAGTTGCTTGTTGAGCGGTAACCATGTTTCTGGGGACGCCATCAACTTTTACCTTTGTTGAATATCATTTGAGTTGCTATGCATGTTCGTCTTGTCTGAAGTAAGAGCGATTTTCATGATCAAATGGTTTGAGTATGCATACTTGTTAGAGAAGAACATTGGGCCGCTAACTAAAGCCATGATTCATGGTGGAAGTTTCAGTTTGGACAATAATCCTCAATCTCTTATGAGAATTTTAATTGTGGTTGAATGCTTATGCATTAAAGAGGAGTCCATTATCTGTTGTCTATGATGTCCCGGTATGGATGTCTAAGTTGAGAATAATCAAAAGCGAGAAATCCAATGCGAGCTTTCTCCTTAGACCTTTGTACAGGCGGCATAGAGGTACCCCTTTGTGACACTTGGTTGAAACATATGCTATGCAATGATAATCCGTGTTAATCCAAGATAATTAGGACAAGGTGCGAGCACTATTGGTATACTATGCATGAGGCTTGCAACTTATGGGAT
>NC_061511.1:257316308-257338077 GCF_022539505.1 Lolium rigidum
ATACCTAAACTGAAGCGAGTTAGAATAAGGATCCTGAGTTTTTCTATATCAATTTGCACATAGGCTAGCCTTTAGTCGATCCATTATCGAATAGGTTGCTATGTGATATTATCTTCTAATAGGAAAATTGTTATTATGTGATATTATTCGCGGTCCATGGATATATGCATATGCCTCAGTCGTGCAAGCTACGTGCATTGAGAACAGATAGCCATTATATGATGATGCAGGTCGCTTTCCTTCATGAGGCCGCAGAAAGTGCTCCCATCTATCGCTGCTACATCTATAGGAACAGATTCCGGCGAAAGGCTGTGCGCAGCCCCTCAGTGGAATTTAGGCACGATTCAGGCATACCTAAAAAACGGAGTAAATGCCGTGGAACTCCAACCTTTGGAGCAATGAATCTAAGAAATTGAAACTTATGTCGTGTAACCAGTTTTTTCTTCGGTAAGATTTACCGCACAAACTCAACTGTTGGAGCGACAGCTATACGTTAGGTCTTGTGTCTAATTTGTAGAAATGAAGTGGTTTTTGACAGAGCTTACTTACTCTTTTATGCATTAACTTCGCATGCGGTCTCGTCTGCAGCCACTGGATCATAAGAAACTCTTTATGAGAACATGTTTACAGGTGGAGAGGTATACTCCACACCCAACCCCTCCTCCTCCCGACCCCTCCCCAACCCTAACCGCCGCCGCCGCCGCCGGTAGCGCCGCCGGGGCAAAGACCCTCGGGGCGTGTCGGCGGCGGGGGCCTTTCCTCGCCGTCGTGGGGGACGGCGGACGGGCTCTCCCCTCCTCGACGCATATGGCGGCGGCCGGCGCGGATGGTGATGGGCGGCGGCGGCTCTTGCGCTGCGGTCCTCCCTCCCCTCCCGAAGGCTTCCACCCGCAGCACACCGGTAGGGGCTGGTGGTGGACGGCGGCCAGGCCATCGGTCTGCGCCATGCCCTCTCCCCCGCCTCTCATCGGTGCGAGGAGGCGATCTCGGGCTTCTTCCGCGACACGAGGGCGCCCGGGGCAGCAGCCTTGGGTTCGACGGAGGAGGTGGCCCTCTTCTTCGCCGGAGAGGGTCGGCTTGCGGTTGGTGGTGGTGGATCTTTTGATCTATCACCGCGATCCGGCGGCGAGATGGAGGTGCTTGGAAGCCGGCGATGGTGTCGCCGGTGGAGGGTTGGTTTCGCCAGCCTGGGATGGTCGCCGACGTGGGGGTCCGACCTGAATAAAGGCGGCGGTCCTAGGGCCTCTCTTGCGTGAAGAGGAGGACCTACCGGAGGCCTGGACTCGTGATCTGGCCGGGGGGTTGAGTTCCGGAAGGCTCCGCCAGCGAATGTAACAGTGTTTTGCCTGGAGTTTGCTGGATCGGAGGTATTCGGTCGTGCGCACCCATGCTTTTATTCCGACCGATTGGTTTTGGAGGGAGCGGCGCGAAGCTCTTTTTCCGTGTTGACATCAAGTGACTATGGATCCATGATGAAAGTCGGAAGAAGAGAATTTCATGAAGGCCGGAGGGGAGGACTAGCTAAGGGAAGTTCAAGTCTCCGCGCTGTTGAGGGACTTGCTTGGTGTTCCGGGCTTCACAACAGCGGTATGAAAGTGGGGGCGACAACACAGGTGAAGTGCAGAGTCCTACCTTTCAGGGTGAAAACCCAAGGTCTGGCCTTAATTGGTTGTGCCTGGCAATGACCTTGGTGGAGGCATTGTTTTGAGAGCGGGGACTATCTTTAGGGTGAAAATCTAAGATCTTTGATCGGGCGACGACGGTGTTTGGGCACTGTTCCCTTCTTGGAGGCGTCGTTTTTGGAGAGTCTGTAATTCATGTGTTGTCTTGGCGGTGGATGTATTGCTGTTGTTAGGCCCGAGATACTGTAGCGGGATTTTTGTTTCTTAGTTTTCTTTTCTTGTTTTTGGCTGTGTGCATCCGTAGTGCCATTAGGGCGGTGCGTTGTTGCAGAGGCTGGGTATAATTGGTATCTTCTTGATATTAATATATTCCCTTTATCAAAAAAAAAAAGGTGGAGAGGACATCCAAGATTTTTTTACCTAGCATGGATGTACGAGTGGTCTACGGATTGATCATCCAGCAACGTAGTGTTTTCCTTTTGTTGCAGGAATAAAAGTATGCATACTATTATGTAGAAGCCGAGCGTAATTTTATTTTCTTGTATAACTTTCGTGCAAAATTTTGAGTTATTCAAACATCTCTTTGAAAAAATCAAATAAGTCACAAACAATGACGCGGCATAATCCACATGCAAGCTCCAAAATCTAGGAAGTTCTTGTTTTGGAGGAATTGGGCATTTCTCAGTGATAATCATGTCATGATATGCATGAAAAATATTTCATATTACATGACACGTTTTGGAAGTTAGTTTCTTCTAGCTTCCTCAAACCAGTTGCAATGAAAACATTTTTTTTGGTCTCAAATACAATCTTATCGTATTTGAATTGCAATGTAGCTAAATAAAAAACTAATAAATACAAATTTATGAATTACTCCCTTCGTTAATTCATATATTTTTTTGAGAAAAAAAATCAAAAATATAAGGTATATTGCGTTGCATCGCTCATCTGCACATTTTTTAAGGATTTGATTACATTTTCTTATCTCATACTACCTGCGTTGCAAAGCTTAAGGCTTATATATTTTTGAAACATCAAACGAAGTAAAGTTTGATCAAACTTTTAGAACAATCCATTAACAAATATAATATTTTGTAGATACCCTACGAAAATATATTTTATTATCTATTTAGTGATATTAATTTTGTATTTTGCATGTTAATATTTTTTTGTAAAAGCTTAGTCAAATTTAACATAGTTTAACTTTCTAAAAATAATATAACTATTAAGCTTTGGGATGGAGGTAGTATACACTTGTCCATTTTATCAAGTCAATTAGTCCGAGTGGTCTCACCCATTAGGCTATACATAGCCTGTCAATTAGTTGGATAGTAATAAAGAGGAAATACACCTAAATATTCGGAATGCACCATTAAAAAACAAATACACCTTATAATAGGGAAAAAAGATGGAATAGCATTCATTGCTCTTATTATACTTCCAATTTATTTTTATGCATGATAAAAAACGATTAATAACTTCATGCTTATCTATTCATCAATGTTTAGCAGAGAAATAAAGTTGATTATATGTAGTATAATCACAGCTATACTTGTAGCCTGTTAATTACATTTATGATTTCTTGATTATCCTACCATTTTATTTGATGTGCATGATGATTGTCATTTATATTTTGCTCTGGAATTTTGTAGTATAGCACACGTCAAAGCGGATGGATATAAAGCGGCACGCGGTTCCCTTCTCCCACACCCAAGTCCTCTCGTCAAGATCAGCAGAAAGCACGCCACGCTCCCCCCTCCCACCGTCCCACACTCCCACGTCGGCTCTTCACTCCTCGCAAAGCGAAGAACGGGGCCGGGGAGACCGGGCGAAGGGGGAGCGAAGATCCGGGAGCAGAGCTGCTGCCAGATCCCGCAAAGCGGGCGGCGAAGTAACGGCTGTGCCTCCATCGCGACCTCTGCAGTTTCGGCTCCGGGCGGCGCCTGCTTGCCTGTCTGCCTGCCTGCAGAAAAGTACGAGCCGGCTTTCGATAGCACAGTAAATTCCATCGGCGGCTTCTACTGCCGCTGCTCTGTCCACAGCGTCCAACTGTCCGGCGATACTCATTAATTTACTGCCCGGCGCGCGACAGGTTGGTGCTGTAATTTAGTGTCTGCAATTCTGCATATATAGCCGGTGCTGTGCGTGTCTTCCTCCTCTGTTTCCTGCAGCCATTGCGTGTTTTCTTACTTCCTCGGGTTCTTGCGTTCTTCTGTGTGCGTAAGAGAAGGAGAGAGCGCGGCCGGCGATCGGTGTGAGGATGGTGCCGGGCGATCACGCGGAGGAGGCCATCGTGCCCATGGCGGACGGCGCCAACGGCAGGGGGGAGGTGCGCGCGATGGACACGGCGTGGGACGGCGGCGAGGACTCCGAGCAGCAGCAGGGCGGCGGCGGCAAGTTGAGCATGAAGGACCTGCTGTGGCACGGCGGCTCCGTCTGGGACGCCTGGTTCAGCTGCGCCTCCAACCAGGTATGCATGATCTCTGAACGCCTATGATCTCTGGAAGTAGTCAACATGATGCGCATTCTCTCTCGTCCGCGATGGTTTGCAGGTTGCGCAGGTGCTGCTGACGCTGCCCTACTCCTTCTCGCAGCTGGGGATGGTGTCGGGCCTCCTGCTGCAGGTGTTCTACGGCCTCATGGGCAGCTGGACCGCCTACCTCATCAGCGTCCTCTACGTCGAGTACCGCGCCCGCAAGGAGAAGGAGGGCGTCAGCTTCAAGAACCACGTCATACAGGTCGGTCCATCACTCATCAATCAGTCGGTCAGTCGGCACCACACTCCACTCTGCTGGCTGGCTTGCTTCAGCTTCACTCAGTCTTTCAGTTTCGTTCGGTTCATCACTAGCTCACTCCACTCTGCTGGTGCTGGGCTTGCTTCTGTCAGTCTTTCAGTTTCGTTTCGGTTCCGCCTTTCCTGCCGCATACCGTTTCTTTCTGAACTTGACCAGTTCCTTATCGCTGAAGCAAGACTTGCAACGCGATAAGCATGCATCTGCTCTGTTCAGTTACTCACTTAATCTAGGACTAGGACACACACGGATCAAACAGGAATGTACTAACTAAATCATGGATTCCTTTTTCCTTCTACTTTTGGTGTTCACCAGTGGTTCGAAGTCCTCGATGGGCTGCTGGGCCCGTACTGGAAGGTGGCCGGCCTCGCCTTCAACTGCACCTTCCTCCTCTTCGGCTCCGTCATCCAGCTCATCGCCTGCGCAAGGTTTGTTCAGTCACCCTTCAGGCACCCCTTGTTAATTTTAACTGCGCAACTGCTATCTGTTGGAGATGATCCAATGCTCAAACCATACTAATGGTGGCAGTAACATCTACTACATCAACGACCGGCTGGACAAGCGGACATGGACCTACATCTTCGGCGCCTGCTGTGCCACCACCGTCTTCATCCCCTCCTTCCACAACTACCGCATCTGGTCATTCCTCGGCCTCGGCATGACCACATACACTGCATGGTACATCACCATCGCCGCCGCCGTCCACGGCAAGGTCAGTCCACCTTGTTCGCCAACAATGTCAAGTTCTTGTCATTGATTGTTTCGCACTAGATAACAGTTAGCTAACAATGTGCACCGATCACATCGCAGGTCGATGGCGTCAAGCACTCGGGCCCGAGCAGCCTCATGCTCTACTTCACTGGCGCCACCAACATCCTCTACACTTTTGGCGGCCACGCCGTCACCGTGTAAGTACCCACACCACAACTATGGGCATGGTTTTCTAACTAGCGCACCGATATATATCGTCGACACTTTCACCTGGTGCAGCTTTTGCGTAGTGCTATCTGTGCGTGGATAGGGTTGAAAATCCAGTGTCGCTTCCATTCCATCTTCCTTTTGGTCCCCTCCTCGCTCCAGCCCAACTTGCCATCTTATTTATTCAGTAGTAAGATCTTGTAGTGAGAATTTCTGTTGTAGCTAGATCAGGGCAAGCCAATCACGGCGAGTAAACAATGGTTTACGGCGCTCGTGGAAACCACCTGTCCTAGCTTCTTACCGTCAGTTGCTGCACATAGGCACTGAGCTAGGCGATCAACTCCTAGTACAGCCCTGCTTAAGGTCCACTGCTATATATACTAGCCACTGAATATGGATTTCAATGCCCTTTATTCCAACAATCCATTCCCCATGCTTAATCTGTGGGTGCCATCTAGTATGATGATCTTTGCGTCGCGATTAATGATGAGATCCAGCGCGAGGAATAATCAGTAGTAGCATCGGTGGGGTGTTCAAACCTCAACTTGTTAATTAGGGAGAGAGCTTTGTCTTAAGAAATCTTTTTGTAGCGAGAAAAATGCTCTTTTCGGAGGTTGGATGATGTGGACTGGTTTGGTTTCCATCATTCCATCTCGCTAGTGCGGATTTCACATCAAGTATACCAAATCCGTCGTCCTAGTTGCCCTCTTGTGCGGGCCATGGTTTGTTCATGATTCGAACTGATCTATTAGTGGTAAGTGGTAACCCCTTTGGTTAGTGGGCAAAAAAGCACAAATGCCAACTTTGGTATTCCGTTCGAAGTCCCCAGTTTCCCTTGTTTTTTTTTTTTTTTGCGGGGACCCAGTTTCCCTTGTCGATCAGCATTTCCACTGAATTATATGAAACCTGACAAAAATATGGTTTTTTCGCCTGGGCTTGGGCTGGCCGAATTCTCGGTGAAAATCTGAATCTCTACTAATTCCATTACCAGCGAGTGGCCATATATTACCTTAGATTTGTCGGGAATTGCTTCATTTGGCCTTATTTGTTGGCCAGATATGTACTTAACCCGGGAAGCATGTGTAGCCGAATCATGAAGAGAAAGTTAAGGCAGATTCTTCATGTCCCTATCCCTCTAAATGTCCTGACTAGGAGAAGCACTACTTTACCCATGCTAGCTTAACATTCCATCAACGTAAAGCATCTACGCACATGTGCTGAAAGGGCGTGTACGTAGTACGCTAATTCCAAAGGTTTATTCTCATTCTGTATCGAACTGGCGTAAGCATAAGATGATCAATCCCCTTCCTTTTGACAACACTTAATCAGTAGTAGTACATGTTGTTTTCACGAAACTGTTCATGCAGTGTAGCGTAGTGTAGCAGGTAACTGGACAACGATTCTAAACAAGCTGTTTTTACTGGTTCATTCCTGAACAAACTTACTGAATACTGAGCACAGGTTTTGATCATGACTGACGATGGTTGTGCGCATCCATGCAGCGAGATCATGCACGCCATGTGGAAACCTCGCAAGTTCAAGTACATCTACCTGGTGGCGACGTTGTACGTCTTCACGCTGACGCTGCCGTCGGCGGCGACCATGTACTGGGCATTCGGCGACGCGCTGCTCACGCACTCCAATGCCTTCTCGCTGCTCCCCAAGACCGGGTGGCGCGACGCGGCGGTGATCCTGATGCTCATCCACCAGTTCATCACCTTCGGCTTTGCCTGCACCCCGCTCTACTTCGTGTGGGAGAAGGCCATCGGCATGCACCACACCGGCAGCATCTTCCTCCGCGCCCTCGCGCGCCTCCCCATTGTCGTCCCCATCTGGTTCTTCGCCATCATCTTCCCCTTCTTCGGGCCCATCAACTCCGCCGTCGGCGCCCTCCTCGTCAGCTTCACCGTCTACATCATCCCCGCCGTCGCGCACATGCTCACCTACCGTTCGGCCTCCGCCAGACAGGTATTATTAACCATCTGCTATATATGCGCACGTATTACATCGAATGATCCACCTATGCTCATGTGTTTGACGCGTTGTTTAATGTACTTGATATGACAGAATGCGGCGGAGAAGCCACCGGCGTTCCTGCCGAGCTGGAGCGGGATGTTCGTGGTGAACCTCTTCGTCGTCGTGTGGGTGCTGGTCGTCGGCTTCGGGCTCGGCGGCTGGGCCAGCGTCACCAACTTTGTCAAGCAGATCGACACCTTTGGCCTCTTCGCCAAATGCTACCAATGTCCACCCAAGGCGCACGTTGGGTCGCCCCTCTCGGCGCCGCCGCACCACTAGCGGGGCAGTTCTAGCCGCCCGCCGGAAACAAGGAGCTTTCGATCGATGCTGCGCAAATTAAGAACCTCTGATCGCCTTGTCATAGGACAAATTTCCTATAGCGCGTTGGTGAAGCTAGGGTAGTACTAGAACATCTTGCATGTTTACCACTAGACAGGATTATTATGCAGTTCATCGGTTTATTTTCTATGGTAAAAATATCTCTGCTTCAAAAATACCATACGTTGATGCCGTTCTCTTGCCAGCCCCTGATGCTAGTTTCGGATCGCCTTGTGATAGAACAAATCTCACATAAATCATCTCACATAATTGAACAACAGACATATGAACATACTAGAACAAAATTCTAGGTTTGTTCAAAGTTATAATTGTAGTGCCACCTAAATCAGCACACGCACAACCAGACAAAAATTGACACAAAAGCACGTGGAGGTATGCTGCTACATGTAAGAGCATCTCCGCCGTTGGGCTCCCTAGGCCGAAATCCGGCGTTATTTAGCGTCGGATGGATGTAAAGTTTGGTTTGGGGAGGCCTATTTCCCCAGCGGCGAGCCTAGGATGGATGAAAATTTTGGACAAATAACGGCGAATTTAGACAAAACAAGATGAAATTCGTTCAAACATAGGCGAAACTTAAAGATATTTAACATATATATACGAGTTCGTACATATATAGGAGGAATTCATAATATATTTGAATTCAGCCACAGAGAAACAAAAACAAAATTTAATAACGGCGATCTACATGCCGAAATGGCGGTAGAAGGTCATGTAGTCGCCGCCGTCGTCGTCGTCGCTCGAGTTGCCGGTGTTCTCGGGCGGCGGCGCCTCGTACCAACGGCTTAAACCCTGGCCAGGGTCGCCGCGTGGTGGCGTCGGCCGGTAGAGCTCGTCGTCGCTGCTCTTCTTGAGCTTGATGAGCGGCACGGGAACAGGCGCGACGGTCGGTGCGGCGGCGCGGACGGTGCATTGCCGCGCGGCAGCCAGGTCCAGCAGGCGCCTCTGCTGCTCTGCCTCCTGCCGCTCCCAGTCCCGCCTGGACCAGTCGAGCGCGGCGTCCATGGGGAGGGCGTTGTCGGCGGGGACGAGGTCGTTGAGCGACCTGGCGATCGCCTACGCCACCGCGGCGTCCTCGGCACGCTTGGCCTCCTCCTCAGCGAGCTGGGTGATACGTCTCCGACGTATCGATAATTTCTTATGTTCCATGCCACATTATTGATGATATCTACATGTTTTATACACATTATATGTCGTATTTATGCATTTTCCGGCACTAACCTATTAACAAGATGCCGAAGAGCCGGTTGCTGTTTTCTGCTGTTTTTGGTTTCAGAAATCCTAGTAAAGAAATATTCTCGGAATTGGACGAAATCAACGCCCAGGGGCCTATTTTTCCACGAAGCTTCCAGAAGTCCGAGGGGAAAAGGAAGTGGGGCCACGAGGCACCGACACCATAGGGCGGCGCGGCCTGGCCCTTGGCCGCGCCGGCCTAGTGTGTGGGGCCCTCGTGTGGCCCCCCGCGTTGCCCTTCCGCCTACTTAAAGCCTTCGTCGCGAAACCCCCGGTACCGAGAGCCACGATACGGAAAACCTATGCGAGACGCTGCCGCCGCCAATCCCATCTTGGGGGATTCTGGAGATCACCTCCGGCACCCTGCCGGAGAGGGGATTCATCTCCCGGACGACTCTTCACCTCCATGATCGCCTCCGGAGTGATGAGTGAGTAGTTCACCCCTGGACTATGGGTCCATAGCAGTAGCTAGATGGTTGTCTTCTCCTCATGTGCTTCATTGTCGGATCTTGTGAGCTGCCTAACATGATCAAGATCATCTATCTGTAATTATATATGTTGTGTTTGTCGGGATCCGATGGATAGAGAATACTATGTTATGTTGATTATCAATCTATTACCTATGTGTTGTTTATGATCTTGCATGCTCTCCGTTATTAGTAGAGGCTCGGCCAAGTTTTTGCTCTTAACTCCAAGAGGGGGTATTTATGCTCGATAGTGGCTTCATGCCTCCATTAAATGCAGGACGATGACGAGAAAGTTCTAAGGTTGTGGATGTGTTGTTGCCACTAGGGATAAAACATTGATGCTATGTCCGAGGATGTAGTTATTGATTACATTACGCACCATACTTAATGTAATTGTCTGTTGTTTTGCAACTTAATATCGGAAGGGGTTCGGATGATAACCTCGAAGGTGGACTTTTTAGGCATAGATGCATGCTTGGATAGCGGTCTATGTACTTTGTCGTAATGCCCAATTAAATCTCACAATATTCATCATATCATGTATGTGCATTGTTATGCCCTCTCTATTTGTCAATTGCCCGACTGTAATTTGTTCACCCAACATGCTATCTTATGGGAGAGACACCTCTAGTGAACTGTGGACCCCGGTCCATTCTTTTATACTTGAAATACAAATCTGCTTGCAATACTTGTTCTTTACTTGTTCTTTGCAAACAATCATCATCCACACTATACATCTAATCCTTTGTTACAGCAAGCCGGTGAGATTGACAACCTCACTCGTTTCGTTGGGGCAAAGTACTTTGGTTGTGTTGTGCGGGTTCCACGTTGGCGCCGGAATCTCGGTGTTGCGCCGCACTACATCCCGCCGCCATCAACCTTCAACGTGCTTCTTGGCTCCTCCTGGTTCGATAAACCTTGGTTTCTTTCCGAGGGAAAACTTGCTGCTGTGCGCATCATACCTTCCTCTTGGGGTTCCCAACGAACGTGTGAGTTACACGCCATCAAGCATATTTTACGGCGCCGTTGTCGGGAGATCAAGACACGCTGCAAGGGGAGTCTCCACAATCCAATCTCTTTACTTTGTTTTTGTCTTGCTTTATTTTATTTACTTTCTTGTTTGCTGCATTATATCAAAACACACAAAAATTAGTTGCTAGCTTTACTTTATTTACTGTCTTGCACACTATATCAAAAACACAAAAAATTAGTTACTTGCATTTACTTTACTTGATTCATCATGTTTCCTTTTAATTTTACCGCAAAAGACATACCGGTAGGACGTGGGTCTATAGTTGGGAGAAATAATATAGAAGAATTTTTCAATCATGTTAGTACCGTTGAGGATTTTGAAGATAGACACTTGGTAGAACTTGCTCCTACTTATGAAATTGCTGCTGCTGCTTTAGTTCGCATGTTGGAAACTAAATTTGTTAATCTCAATCCTATAATCCAACACATGTTTCTTACACTCGGTGATATGGAAGAAGGGGAAAAGAAAGATTTTGTTTTAGAAACCCTTCTTAGAGAATTTGGTGGTATAGCAAGAGAGGCTAGAAATGTCTTTATTAAATATAAGATGCTTGGTTCTTATACCAATTTTGTTAGTATCCTTGAAAAGATGGACATGGAGAGAGTAAGGTACACTAATAACATTAATGATGGTGGGGAGATCAAAGCACCAATACCATGTAAGCTCCTGGCGATGAATGAAGCGCTAGAAAATAATTACGCTTGGCTTGTTCCTGAAAATTTGTTTGATGAGAGTAGCAAGCCCAAGACTAATGAAAAGGGAGCCACTGAAACTTATGTATCTAATATACTATGCATGGTTGAGAAAACTCCAAACCCCGCTGAAGATGCTTCATCTCTTGATAATACTTGATACACACTTTCGCGCCTAGCTGAAAGGCGTTAAGAAAAGCGCTTATGGGAGACAACCGATGTTTTTACTACAGTATTTTTGTTTTATATTTGAGTCTTGGAAGTTGTTTACTACTGTAGCAACCTCTCCTTATCTTAGTTTTGTGTTTTGTTGTGCCAAGTAAAGTCTTTGATAGTAAAGTTCATACTAGATTTGGATTACTGCGCGGTTACAGATTTCTTTGCTGTCACGAATTTCGACCTGCCTCCCTGTAGGTAGCTCAGAAAATTAAGCCAATTTACGTGCGTGATCCTCAGATATGTACGCAACTTTCATTCAATTTGGGCATTTTCATTTGAGCAAGTCTGGTGCCTCAATAAAATCCATCTTTACGGACTGTTCTGTTTTGACAGATTCTGCCTTTTATTTCGCATTGCCTCTTTTGCTATGTTGGATGAATTTCTTTGATCCATTTATGTCCAGTAGCTTTATGCAATGTCCAGAAGTGTTAAGAATGATTGTGTCACCTCTGAACATGTTAATTTTTATTGTCCACTAACCCTCTAATGAGTTGTTTCGAGTTTGGTGTGGAGGAAGTTTTCAAGGATCAAGAGAGGAGAATGATGCAATATGATCAAGGAGAGTGAAAGCTCTAAGTTTGGGGATGCCCCGGTGGTTCACCCCTGCATATTCTAAGAAGACTCAAGCGTCTAAGTTTGGGGATGCCCAAGGCATCCCCTTCTTCATCGACAACATTATCAGGTTCCTCCCCTGAAACTATATTTTTATTCTGTCACATCTTATGTGCTTTGCTTGGAGCGTCGGTTTGTTTTTGTTTTTGTTTTTGTTTAAATAAATGGATCCTAGCATTCATTGTGTGGGAGAGAGACACGCTCCGCTGTTGCATATGGACAAATATGTCCTTAGGCTTTACTCATAGTATTCATGGCGAAGGTTGAATCTTCTTCGTTAAATTGTTATATGGTTGGAATCGGGAAATGCTACATGTAGTAATTCTAAAATGTCTTGCATAATTTGATACTTGGCAATTGTTGTGCTCATGTTTAAGCTCTTGCATCATATACTTTGCACCCATTAATGAAGAAACACCTAGAGCTTGCTAAATTTGGTTTGCATTTTTGGTCTCTCTAAAGTCTAGATAATTTCTAGTATTGAGTTTTGAACAACAAGGAAGACGGTGTAGAGTCTTATAATGTTTACAATATGTCTTTTATGTGAGTTTTGCTGCACCGGTTCATCCTTGTGTTTGTTTCAAATAACCTTGCTAGCCTAAACCTTGTATCGAGAGGGAATACTTCTCATGCATCCAAAATCCTTGAGCCAACCACTATGCCATTTGTGTCCACCATACCTATCTACTACATGGTATTTCTCCACCATTACAAAGTAAATTGCTTGAGTGCTACCTTTAAAATTTCCATTCTTCACCTTTACAATATATAGCTCATGGGACAAATAGCTTAAAAACTATTGTGGTATCGAATATGTACTTATGCACTTTATCTCTTATTAAGTTGCTTGTTGTGCGATAACCATGTTCCTGGGGACGCCATCAACTACTCTTTGTTGAATATCATGTGAGTTGCTATGCATGTCCGTCTTGTCCGAAGTAAGAGAGATCTACCACCTTAATGGTTGGAGCATGCATATTGTTAGAGAAGAACATTGGGCCGCTAACTAAAGCCATGAATCATGGTGGAAGTTTCAGTTTTGGACATATATCCTCAATCTCATATGAGAACACTAATTGTTGCCACATGCTTATGCATTAAAGAGGAGTCCATTATCTGTTGTCCATGTTGTCCCGGTATGGATGTCTAAGTTGAGAATAATCAAAAGCGAGAAATCCAAAATGCGAGCTTTCTCCTTAGACCTTTGTACGGGCGGCATGGAGGTACCCCTTTGTGACACTTGGTTAAAACATGTGTATTGCGATGATCCGGTAGTCCAAGCTAATTAGGACAAGGTGCGGGCACTATTAGTATACTATGCATGAGGCTTGCAACTTGTAAGATATAATTTACATAATACATGTGCTTTATTACTACCGTTAACAAAATTGTTTCTTGTTTTCAAAATAAAAGCTCTAGCACAAATATAGCAATCGATGCTTTCCTGTTTGAAGGACCTTTCTTTTACTTTTATGTTGAGTCAGTTCACCTATTTCTCTCCACCTCAAAGAAGCAAACACTTGTGTGAACTGTGCATTGATTCCTACATACTTGCATATTGCACTTGTTATATTACTCTATGTTGACAATTATCCATGAGATATACATGTTATAAGTTGAAAGCAACCGCTGAAACTTAATCTTCTTTTGTGTTGCTGCAATACCTTTACTTTGATTTATTGCTTTATGAGTTAACTCTTATGCAAGACTTATTGATGCTTGTCTTGAAGTACTATTCATGAAAAGTCTTTGCTTTATGATTCATTTGTTTACTCATGTCATTACCATTGTTTTGATCGCTGCATTCATTACATATGTTTACAATAGTATGATCAAGGTTATGATGGCATGTCACTCCAGAAATTATCTTTGTTATCGTTTACCTGCTCGGGACGAGCAGAACTAAGCTTGGGGATGCTGATACGTCTCCGACGTATCGATAATTTCTTATGTTCCATGCCACATTATTGATGATATCTACATGTTTTATACACATTATATGTTGTATTTATGCATTTTCCGGCACTAACCTATTAACAAGATGCCGAAGAGCCAGCTCTGTCGTTTTCTGCTGTTTTTGGTTTCAGAAATCCTAGTAAAGAAATATTCTCGGAATTGGACGAAATCAACGCCCGGGGCCTATTTTTCCACGAAGCTTCCGGAAGTCCGAGGGGAAAGGAAGTGGGGCCACGAGGCACCGACACCATAGGGCGGCGCGGCCCGGCCCTTGGCCGCGCCGGCCTGGTGTGTGGGGCCCTCGTGTGGCCCCCGCGTTGCCCTTCCGCCTACTTAAAGCCTTCGTCGCGAAACCCCCGGTACCGAGAGCCACAATACGGAAAACCTTACCGAGACGCCGCCGCCGCCAATCCCATCTCGGGGGATTCCGGAGATCACCTCCGGCACCCTGCCGGAGAGGGGATTCATCTCCCGGAGGACTCTTCACCGCCATGGTCGCCTCCGGAGTGATGAGTGAGTAGTTCACCCCTGGACTATGGGTCCATAGCAGTAGCTAGATGGTTGTCTTCTCCTCATGTGCTTCATTGTCGGATCTTGTGAGCTGCCTAACATGATCAAGATCATCTATGTGTAATTCTATATGTTGTGTTTGTCGGGATCCGATGGATAGAGAATACTATGTTATGTTGATTATCAATCTATTACCTATGTGTTGTTTATGATCTTGCATGCTCTCCGTTATTAGTAGAGGCTCCGGCCAAGTTTTTGCTCTTAACTCCAAGAGGGAGTATTTATGCTCGATAGTGGGTTCATGCCTCCATTAAATGCAGGACGAGTGACGGAAAGTTCTAAGGTTGTGGATGTGCTTGTTGCCACTAGGGATAAAACATTGAAGCTATGTCTGAGGATGTAGTTATTGATTATATTACGCACCATACTTAATGCAATTGTCTGTTGTTTTGCAACTTAATACTGGAAGGGGTTCGGATGATAACCTGAAGGTGGACTTTTTAGGCATAGATGCATGCTGGTGATACGTCTCCGACGTATCGATAATTTCTTATGTTCTATGCCATATTATTGATGATACCTACATGTTTTATGCACACTTTATGTCATATTCGTGCATTTTCTGGAACTAACCTATTAACAAGATGCCGAAGTGCCAGTTCCTGTTTTCTGCTGTTTTTGGTTTCAGAAATCCTAGTAACGAAATATTCTCCGAATTGGACGAAACGAAGACCCAGGGGCCTATTTTTCCACGGAGCTTCCAGAAGACCGAAGAGCATACGAAGTGGGGCTACGAGGTGGCGACACCACAAGGCGGCGCGGCCAAGGAGGGGCCCGCGCCGCCCTATGGTGTGGGCCCCTCGTCGGGCCCCCGACTCGCCCTTCCGCCTACTTAAAGCCTCCGTCGCGAAACCCCCGAGGCGAAAAACCACGATACGGAAAACCTTGCGAGACGCCGCCGCCGCCGATCCCATCTCGGGGGATTACGGGAGATCTCCTCCGGCACCTGCCGGAGAGGGGATTCATCTCCCGGAGGACTCTACACCGCCATGGTCGCCTCCGGAGTGATGAGTGAGTAGTTCACCCCTGGACTATGGGTCCATAGCAGTAGCTAGATGGTTGTCTTCTCCTCATTGTGCTTCATTGTCGGATCTTGTGAGCTGCCTAACATGATCAAGATCATCTATCCGTAATACTCTATGTTGTGTTTGTCGGGATCCGATGGATAGAGAATACCATGTTATGTTAATTATCAAGTTATTACATATGTGTTGTTTATGATCTTGCATGCTCTCCGTTACTAGTAGAGGCTCTGGCCAAGTTTTTGCTTTTAACTTCAAGAGGGAGTATTTATGCTCGATAGTGGGTTCATGCCTGCATTGACACCTGGGCAGGTGACGAAAGTTCTAAGGTTGTGTTGTCTTGTTGCCACTAGGGATAAAACATTGGCGCTATGTCCGAGGATGTAGTTGTTGATTACATTACGCACCATACTTAATGCAATTATCTGTTGCTTTGCAACTTAATACCGGGGGGGTTCGGACGATAACCTGAAGGTGGACTTTTTAGGCATAGATGCAGTTGGATGGCGGTCTATGTACTTTGTCGTAATGCCCAATTAAATCTCATTATACTTATCATGCCATGTATGTGCATTGTTATGCTATCTCTATTTGTCAATTGCCCGACTGTAATTTGTTCACCCAACATGCTTTTATCTTATGGGAGAGACACCTCTAGTGAACTGTGGACCCCGGTCCATTCTTTTAATACTTGAAATACAAATCTGCTGCAATACTTGTTTTCTCGTTTTCTCTCGCAAACAATCATCTTCCACACAATTCGGTTAATCCTTTGTTACAGCAAGCCGGTGAGATTGACAACCTCATCTGTTTCGTTGGGGCAAAGTACTTTGGTTGTGTTGTGCGGGTTCCACGTTGGCGCCGGAATCTCCGGTGTTGCGCCGCACTACATCCCGCCGCCATCAACCTTCAACGTGCTTCTTGACTCCTACTCGGTTCGATTAAACCTTGGTTTCTTGCGAGGGAAACTTGCCGCTGTGCGCATCACACCTTCCTCTTGGGGTTCCCAACGGACGTGTCAACTACACGCATCAAGCAAATTTCTGGCGCCGTTGCCGGGGAGATCAAGACACGCTGCAAGGGGAGTCTCCACTTCCCAATCTCTTTACTTTGTTTTTGTCTTGCTTTATTTTATTTACTACTTTGTTTGCTGCACTTATATCAAAACACAAAAAAATTAGTTGCTAGCTTTACTTTATTTACTTGTCTTGCACTCTATATCAAAAACACAAAAAAATTAGTTTACTTGCATTTACTTTATCTAGTTTGTTTTATTTACTACTGCTAAAATGAGTAATCCTGAAGTTGAAGTTCGTTCATTTAAGCAACAAGGAGGTGAATGTTTAAAAGATGCTTGGTATAGAATTAGTGATGCCCATAATAGGTGCACTAAGAAACACTCCACTACTATCCTACTCAGGAATTTTTATGTTGGTATCTCTAGCTGGAATAGATATGTTCTTGATTGTCTCGCGGGGGGTAACTTCCTAGGTGCTCCCGCTTTAGAGGCTAGTTGCATTATTGAGAGTTTATTTGGAACACCACCTGTTAATGAAATTAAAATTGAAACCTCCCTTGAGGATGTTATGAAAAAATTGGAAACCATAGAGAAAAATTTTAGTGTTGAAACTAAGTTGGAGATGTTACTTGTTAAAACTGATAAACTTGATAAATCCTTAGGAGGAATTGATGAAAGAATTAGTGTCCTAGGAACTTGTGTTGACCATGATAATCAAATTAATAGGATAGGCAAACTTGAAAAAGCTATGGGAACCTTGGGTTCAACCTTTTCATCTTTACGAGTTTAGAGAGAAAGCTTATGTGGGAAAGGAGCAAAAGTTTATGTATGCCTCTAAAGTGCCTAAACCAAAGAAATATTATTATAGGCCTAAAATTGACAAAGCCCCTAGTACCACTGCTAATGGGGGAGCTTATGATATCAATGCACCACCCTTTGATAACACTTGAGTTACACTTTACGCGCCTAGCCGAAAGGCGTTAAAGAAAAGCGCTTATGGGAGACAACCCATATTTTTACTCCAGTATTTTTGTTTTATATTTGTGTCTTGGAAGTTGTTTACTACTGTAGAAACCTCTCCTTATCTTAGTTTTATGTTTTGTTGTGCCAAGTAAAGTCTTTGATAGAAAAGTAAGTACTAGATTTGGATTACTGCGCAGTTACAGATTTCTTTGCTGTCACGAATCTGGGTCTACCTCCCTGTAGGTAGCTCAGAAAATTAAGCCAATTTACGTGCATGATCCTCAGATATGTACGCAACTTTCATTCAATTTGAGAATTTTCATTTGAGCAAGTCTGGTGGCCTAATAAAATCCATCTTTACGGACTGTTCTGTTTTGACAGATTCTGTCTTTTATTTCGCATTGCCTCTTTTGCTATGTTGGATGAATTTCTTTGATCCATTAATGTCCAGTAGCTTTATGCAATGTCCAGAAGTGTTAAGAATGATTGTGTCACCTCTGAACATGTGAATTTTTATTATGCACTAACCCTCTAATGAGTTGTTTCGAGTTTGGTGTGGAGGAAGTTTTCAAGGATCAAGAGAGGAGTATGATGCAATATGATCAAGGAGAGTGAAAGCTCTAAGCTTGGGGATGCCCCGGTGGTTCACCCCTGCATATTCTAAGAAGACTCAAGCGTCTAAGCTTGGGGATGCCCAAGGCATCCCCTTCTTCATCGACAACATTATCGAGGTTCCTCCCCTGAAACTATATTTTTATTCCGTCACATCTTATGCACTTTGCTTGGAGCGTCGGTTTGTTTTTGTTTTTTGTTTTGTTTGAATAAAATGGATCCTAGCATTCACTTTATGGGAGAGAGACACGCTCCGCTGTAGCATATGGACAAATATGTCCTTAGGCTCTACTCATAGTATTCATGGCGAAGTTTCTTCTTCGTTAAATTGTTATATGGCTGGAATTGGAAAATACTACATGTAGTAACTCTAAAATGTCTTGGATAATTTGATACTTGGCAATTGTTGTGCTCATGTTTAAGCTCTTGCATCATATACTTTGCACCCATTAATGAAGAAATACTTAGAGCTTGCTAATTTGGTTTGCATATTTGGTTTCTCTAGAGTCTAGATAACATCTAGTATTGAGTTTTGAACAACAAGGAAGACGGTATGGAGTCTTATAATGTTTACCATATGTCTTTTATGTGAGTTTTGTCTGTACCGTTCATCCTTGTGTTTGTTTGAAATAACCTTGCTAGCCTAAACCTTGTATCGAGAGGGAATACTTCTCATGCATCCAAAATCCTTGAGCCAACCACTATGCCATTTGTGTCCACCATACCTACCTACTACATGGTATTTATCCGCCATTCCAAAGTAAATTGCTTGAGTGCTACCTTTAAAATTCCATCATTCACCTTTGCAATATAAGCTCATGGGACAAATAGCTTAAAAACTATTGTGGTATTGAATATGTACTTATGCACTTTATCTCTTATTAAGTTGCTTGTTGTGCGATAACCATGCTTCTGGGGACGCCATCAACTATTCTTTGTTGAATATCATGTGAGTTGCTATGCATGTCCGTCTTGTACGAAGTAAGAGAGATCTACCACCTTTATGGTTGGAGCATGCATATTGTTAGAGAAGAGCATTGGGCCGCTAACTAAAGCCATGATTCATGGTGGAAGTTTCGAGTCTTGGACATATATCCTCAATCTCATATGAGAATAATAATTGTTGCCACATGCTTATGCATTAAAGAGGAGTCCATTATCTGTTGTCCATGTTGTCCCGGTATGGATGTCTAAGTTGAGAATAATCAAAAGCGAGAAATCCAAAATGCGAGCTTTCTCCTTAGACCTTTGTACAGGCGGCATGGAGGTACCCCATTGTGACACTTGGTTAAAACATGTGCATTGCAAAGATCCGGTAGTCCAAGCTAATTAGGACAAGGTGCGGGCACTATTAGTATAATATGCATGAGACTTGCAACTTGTAAGATATAATGTACATAACTCATATGCTTTATTACTACCGTTGACAAAATTGTTTCATGTTTTCAAAATAAAAGCTCTAGCACAAATATAGCAATCGATGCTTTCCTCTTTGAAGGACCATTCTTTTTACTTTTATGTTGAGTCAGTTCACCTATCTCTCTCCACCTCAAGAAGCAAACACTTGTGTGAACTGTGCATTGATTCCTACATACTTGCATATTGTACTTGTTATATTACTCTATGTTGACAATTATCCATGAGATATACATGTTACAAGTTGAAAGCAACCGCTGAAACTTAATCTTCTTTTGTGTTGCTTCAATGCCTTTACTTTGATTTATTGCTTTATGAGTTAACTCTTATGCAAGACTTATTAATACTTGTCTTGAAGTACTATTCATGAAAAGTCTTTACATTATGATTCACTTGTTTACTCATGACATTACCATTGTTTTGATCGCTGCATTCACTACATATGCTTACAAATAGTATGATCAAGGTTATGATGGCATATCACTTCAGAAATTATCTTTGTTATCGTTTTAACTGCTCGGGACGAGCGAACCGAAGCTTGGGGATGCTTGATACGTCTCCGACGTATCGATAATTTCTTATGTTCTATGCCATATTATTGATGATACCTACATGTTTTATGCACACTTTATGTCATATTCGTGCATTTTACGGAACTAACCTATTAACAAGATGCCGAAGTGCCGGTTCTCGTTTTACTGCTGTTTTTGGTTTCGAAATCCTAGTAACGAAATATTCTCGGAATTGGACGAAACGAAGACCCGGGGGCCTATTTTTCCACGGAGCTTCCGAGAAGACCGAAGAGCATACGAAGTGGGGCCACGAGGTGGCGACACCACAAGGCGGCGCGGCCAAGGAGGGCCGCGCCGCCCTATGGTGTGGGCCCCTCGTCGGGCCCCGACTGCGCCCTTCCGCCTACTTAAAGCCTCCGTCGCGAAACCCCGAGGCGAAAAACCACGATACGGAAAACCTTGCGAGACGCCGCCGCCGCCGATCCCATCTCGGGGGATTACGGAGATCTCCTCCGGCACCCTGCCGGAGAGGGGATTCATCTCCCGGAGGACTCTACACCGCCATGGTCGCCTCCGGAGTGATGAGTGAGTAGTTCACCCCTGGACTATGGGTCCATAGCAGTAGCTAGATGGTTGTCTTCTCCTCATTGTGCTTCATTGTCGGATCTTGTGAGCTGCCTAACATGATCAAGATCATCTATCCGTAATACTCTATGTTGTGTTTGTCGGGATCCGATGGATAGAGAATACCATGTTATGTTAATTATCAAGTTATTACATATGTGTTGTTTATGATCTTGCATGCTCTCCGTTACTAGTAGAGGCTCGGCCAAGTTTTTGCTTTTAACTTCAAGAGGGAGTATTTATGCTCGATAGTGGGTTCATGCCGCATTGACACTGGGACGATGTGAGAAAGTTCTAAGGTTGTGTTGTCTTGTTGCCACTAGGGATAAAACATTGGCGCTATGTCCGAGGATATAGTTGTTGATTACATTACGCACCATACTTAATGCAATTGTACGTTGATTTGCAACTTAATGCTTGGAGGGGTTCGGACGATAACTCTGAAGGTGGACTTTTTAGGCATAGATGCGGTTGGATGGCGGTCTATGTACTTTGTCGTAATGCCCAATTAAATCTCACTATACTTATCATGCCATGTATGTGCATTGTTATGCTCTCTCTATTTGTCAATTGCCCGACTGTAATTTGTTCACCCAACATGCTTTTATCTTATGGGAGAGAGACCTCTAGTGAACTGTGGACCCCGGTCCATTCTTTTAATACTGAAATACAAATCTGCTGCAATACTTGTTTTACTGTTTTCTCTGCAAACAATCATCTTCCACACAATTCGGTTAATCCTTTGTTACGGCAAGCCGGTGAGATTGACAACCTCATCTGTTTCGTTGGGGCAAAGTACTTTGGTTGTGTTGTGCGGGTTCCACGTTGGCGCCGGAATCTCCGGTGTTGCGCCGCACTACATCCCGCCGCCATCAACCTTCAACGTGCTTCTTGACTCCTCTTCGGTTCGATTAAACCTTGGTTTCTTACTGAGGGAAACTTGCCGCTGTGCGCATCACACCTTCCTCTTGGGGTTCCCAACGGACGTGTCAACTACACGCATCAACTGGATAGCGGTCTATGTACTTTGTCGTAATGCCCAATTAAATCTCACAATATTCATCATATCATGTATGTGCATTGTTATGCCCTCTCTATTTGTCAATTGCCCGACTATAATTTGTTCACCCAACATG
>NC_061511.1:257338177-257398295 GCF_022539505.1 Lolium rigidum
TCAAGTCCAGGGGGTGTGTTCCTATTATTGTTGTAAGAATTCCCATAAGAATTACCATAGCCGTTGCCATTATTATAAGGATATGGCCTATAGTTGTTACTAGAATTGTTCCGATAAGCATTGTTGTTGAAATTATTATTTTTAATGTAGTTCACATCAACATATTCTTTTTGAGCTACCAATGACGCTAACGGAACATTATTAGGATCAACATTAGTCCTACCATTCACAAGCATAGACATAATAGCATCAATCTTATCACTCAAGGAAGAGGTTTCTTCGACAGAATTTACCTTCTTACCTTGTGGAGCTCTTTCCGTGTGCCATTCAGAGTAATTAATCATCATATTATCAAGAAGCTTTGTTGCTTCACCAAGAGTGATGGACATAAAGGTACCTCCAGCAGCTGAATCCAATAGGTTCCGCAAAGAAAAATTCGAGTCCTGCATAAAAGGTTTGGATGATCATCCAAGTAGTCAATCCATGGGTTGGGCAATTTTTAACCAAAGATTTCATTCTTTCCCATGCTTGTGCAACATGCTCAGTATCCAATTGTTTAAAATTCATTATGCTACTCCTCAAAGATATAATTTTAGCAGGGGGATAATATCTACCAATAAAAGCATCCTTGCATTTAGTCCATGAATCAATACTATTCTTAGGCGAGAGATAGCAACCAATCTTTAGCTCTTCCTCTTAACGAGAAAGGGAACAATTTTAATTTTATAATGTCACCATCTACATCTTTATACTTTTGCATTTCACATAGTTCAACAAAGTTATTGAGATGGGCAGCAGCATCATCAGAACTAACACCAGAAAATTGCTCTCGCATAACAAGATTCAGTAAAGCAGGTTTAATTTCAAAGAATTCCGCTGTAGTAGCAGGTGGAGCAATAGGTGTGCATAAGAAATCATTATTATTTGTGGTTGTGAAGTCACACAACTTAGTATTTTCAGGAGTACCCATTTTAGTAAGAGTAAATAAAGCAAACTAGATAAAGTAAATGCAAGTAACTAATTTTTTTGTGTTTTTAATATAGAGTGCAAACAAGACAGTAAAATAAAGTAAAGCTAGCAAATAATTTTTTTGTATTTTGATTTAGTGCAGCAAACAAAGTAGTAAATAAAATAATGCAAGACAAAAACAAAGTAAGAGATTGCGATGTGGAGACTCCCCTTGCAGCGTGTCTTGATCTCCCCGGCAACGACGCCAGAAAATCTGCGTGACACGCGCACAGCACGCGTCCGTTGGGAACCCCAAGAGGAAGGTGTGATGCGTACATCGGCAAGTTTTCCCTCAGTATGAAACCAAGGTTTATCGAACTAGTAGGAGCCAAGAAGCACGTTGAAGGTTGATGGCGGCGAGATGTAGTGCGGCGCAACACCAGGGATTCCGGCGCCAACGTGGAACCTGCACAACACAACCAAAGTACTTTGCCCCAACGAAATAGTGAGGTTGTCAATCTCACCGGCTTGCTGTAACAAAGGATTAGATGTATAGTGTGGATGATGATTGTTTGCAGAGAATAGTGGAACAATTGCAGTAGATTGTATTTCAGATGTAAAGAATGGACCGGGGTCCACAGCTTCACTAGTGGTGTCTCTCCCGTAAGATAAATAGCATGTTGGGTGAACAAATTACGGTTGGGCAATTGACAAATAGAGAGGGCATGACCATGCACATACATGATATGATGAGTATTGTGAGATTTAATTGGGCATTACGACAAAGTACATAGACCGCTATCCAGCATGCATCTATGCCTAAAAAGTCCACCTTCAGGTTATCATCCGAACCCCTTCCAGTATTAAGTTGCAAACAACAGACAATTGCATTAAGTATGGTGCATAATATAATCAATAACTACATCCTCGGACATAGCATCAATGTTTTATCCCTAGTGGCAACATCACATCCATAATCTTAGAGGTTTCTCTCACTCCCCCAGATTCACGGAGACATGAGCCCACTATCGAGCATAAATACTCCCTCTTGGAGTTAAGAGTAAAAACTTGGCCAGAGCCTCTACTAATAACGGAGAGCATGCAAGATCATAAACAACACATAGATATAAATTGATAATCAACATAATATAGTATTCTCTATTCATAAGATCCCAACAAACACAACATATAGTATTACAGATAGATGATCTTGATCATGTTAGGCAGCTCACAAGATCCGACAATGAAGCACATAAGGAGAAGAAAACCATCTAGCTACTGCTATGGACCCATAGTCCAGGGGTAGACTACTCACTCATCACTTCGGAGGCGACCATGGCGGTGTAGAGTCCTCCGGGAGATGAATCCCCTCTCCGGTAGGGTGCCGGAGGCGATCTCCTGAATCCCCCGAGATGGGATTGGCGGCGGCGGCGTCTCTGGAAGGTTTTCCGTATCGTGGCTCTCGGTACTGGGGGTTTCGCGACGAAGGCTATTTGTAGGCGGAAGGGCAGGTCAGGGGGCCACACGAGGGCCCCACACAGTAGGTCGGCGCGGCCAAGGGCTGGGCCGCGCCGGCCTAGTGTTTGGCCACCTCGTGGCCCCACTTCGTCTCCTCTTCGGTCTTCTGAAAGCTTCGTGTGAAAATAGGCCCCTGGGCGTTGATTTCGTCCAATTCCGAGAATATTTCCTTACTAGGATTTCTGAAACCAAAAACAACAGAAAACGACGAATCGGCTCTTCGGCATCTCGTTAATAGGTTAGTGCCGGAAAATGCATAAATATGACATAAAGTATGCATAAAACATGTAGATATCATCAATAATGTGGCATGGAACATAAGAAATTATCGATACGTCGGAGACGTATCAGCCTCTTGTGTGACCTTGGTTCTTGTGCATTGGCGATGGCACCCATGTTGTCACAGTAGATGACTAGTGGGTCCAATGCACTAGGAACCACACCGAGCTCTACAATGAACCTCTTCATCCACACCGCTTCTGATGAAGCCTCCGAAGCCGCTATGTACTCCGATTCCGTTGAAGACTTCGCCACCGTGCACTGCTTCGAGCTTGCCCAGCTTACTGCAGCACCATTCAATATAAACACGTACCCAAACTGTGACTTAGAGTCATCAGGATCAGTGTTCCAACTTGCATCGGTGTAACTTGTTACAATGAGCTCTTGGTCACCTCCATAACAAAGAAACATATCCTTAGTTCTTTTCAAGTACTTCAGGATATTCTTGACCGCTGTCCAAGTGTTCCATTCCCGGATCACTTTGATATCTCGCTAGTCAAACTAACAACATGTGCTATATCCGGTCTAGTACATAGCATGGCATACATGATAGAGCCTACTGCCGAGGCATAGGGGATCTGACTCATCCTTTCTCTTTCTTCTGCCGTAGCCGGTCCTTGAGTCTTACTCAAGACCTTGCCTGGTAACATAGGTAAGAACCCTTTCTTACTTTCGTCCATTCTAAACTTCTTTAGAATCTTGTCCAGGTATGTACTCTGTGATAGCCCTATTAGACGTCTTGATCTATCTCTATAAATCTTGATGCCTAATATGTATGATGCTTCACCAAGGTCTTTCATTGAAAAACTATTATTCAAATAACCTTTTACACTGCTTAATAGTTCTATATCATTCCCAATCAATAATATGTCATCTACATATAATATCAGGAATGCTACAGAGCTCCCACTCACTTTCTTGTAAATACAGGCCTCTCCATGACACTCGTATAAACCCGAAGTCTTTGATCACCTTATCAAAGCGTCGGTTCCAACTTCTCGATGCTTGCTTCAGTCGATAAATTGAACGCTGAAGTTTGCATACTTTGTCGACACTTTTAGGATCGACAAAACCTTTGGGTTGTACCATATACAACTCTTCCTCAATGTCTCCATTAAGGAACGCCGTTTTGACATCCATCTCGCCAAATCTCATAATCGAAAAATGCAGCTATTGCTAAAAAATCCTCACAGATTTTAGCTTCGCTGCAGGTGAGAAAGTCTCATCGTAGTCAACTCCTTGAATTTGTCGGAAACCCTTTGCGACAAGTCGAGCTTTATAGACGATAATATTACCATCGACATCTGTTTTTCTCTTGAAGATCCATTTATTCTCGACAGCCTTGTGGCTATCGGGTAAGTCTACCAAAGTCCATACTTTGTTATCATACATGGATCCCATTTTGGATTTCATGGCTTCTTGCCATTTGTTGGAATCCGGGCTCATCATCGCTTCTTCATATGTCGCAGTGGTCCTCATCATTGTTGTCCACAATCATGACATTTAGACAAGGATCATACCAATCGGGAGTGGCACGTTCCCTTGTCGATCCGCGAGGTTCGTAGTTTCCTCGTTCGAAGTTTCATGATCATTATCATTAGCTTCCTCTCGTTGCCGTGTAGGCGGTACAGAACAGCTTCCGCATCTGCGCTACTCGATCAACGAGTAAAGATTCATCAATCTCATCGAGTTCTACTTTTCTTCCAAGTCACTTCTTTAGTGAGAAATTCTTTCTCAAGAAAGGTTCCGTTTTTAGCAACAAAGATTTTGCCTTCGGATCTGTGATAGAAAGTGTACCCTATAGTTTCCTTAGGGTATCCTATGAAGACGCATTTCTCCGCTTTGGGTTCTAGCTTGTCCGGTTGTAACTTCTTTACATAGGCTTCGCAACCCCAAACTTTAAGGAACGACAGACTTAGGTTTCTTATTAAACCATAATTCATACGGTGTCGTTTCTACGGATTTTGATGGTGCTCTATTTAAAGTGAATGCGGCTGTCTCTAATGCATAACTCCAAAATGATAACGACAAATCGCAAGAGACATCATAGAACAAACCATATCTAAGAGAGTTCGATTACGACGTTCGGACACACCGTTTCGTTGTGGTGTTCCCGGCGGTGTCAATTGTGAAAGTATTCCGCATTTCTTTAAATGCATGCCAAACTCATAGCTCAGATATTCACCTCCGCGATCAGATCGTAGAAATTTAATCTTCTTGTTACGTTGATTTTCTACTTCACTTTGGAATTCCTTAAACTTCTCGAAAGTTTTGGATTTATGTTTCATGAAATAGATATACCCATATCTACTCGGATCATCTCGTGAAGGTTAGAACATAACGATAACCACCGCGCGATGCTACACTCATTGGTCCGCACACATCGGTATGTATGATTTCCAATAAGTCGGTAGCTCGCTCCATCATACCGGAAAATGGAGTCTTAGTCATTTTTCCCATTAGACATGCTTCGCATCTATCAAGTGACTCAAAATCAAGTGATTCAAGTAATCCATCGGTATGGAGTTTCTTCATGCGTTTCACTCCAATATGACCAAGACGACAGTGCCACATATAAGTAGAATTATCATTCAATTCAATTCGCTTAGCATCAATGTTATGTATATGCGTATCACTACTATCGAGATCTAACAGAAATAAGCCATTCTTTTCAGGTGCTCGACCATAAAAGATATTATTCATAAAAATAGAACAACCATTATTCTCAGACTTGAATGAATAACCGTCTTGCATTAAACAAGATCCGGATATAATGTTCATGCTCAACGCGGGTACAAAATAACAATTATTTAGGCTTAAAACTAATCCCGAAGGTAGATGTAGAGGAAGTGTGCCGACAGCGATCACATCGACTTTGGATCCGTTTCCAACGCGCATCGTCACTTCATCTTTCAGTAGTCTTTGTTTATTCTTTAGTTCCTGTTTCGAGTTACAAATATGAGCAACCGAACCAGTATCAAATACCCAGGTACTAGTACGAGAACCAGTGAGATAAACATCTATAACATGTATATCAGATATACCTTCTTTCTTCTTCTTGACAAGGCCGCTCTTCATATCAGCCGGATACTTGGAGCAATTATGCTTCCAGTGTCCCTTCTCCTTGCGAGAATAGCACTCAAGCATCGGGCTTAGGGCCATTCTTAGGTTTCATAGGAGGCGTGGCAGCTTTATTGCCACCCTTCTTGAATTTTCCCTTAGACTTGCCCTGTTTCTTGAAACTGGTGGTCTTGTTGACCATCAACACTTGGTGCTCTTTCTTGATCTCAATCTCAGCAGCTTTTAGCATGCCAAAGAGTTCAGGTAACTCTTTGTTCATGTTCTGCATATTGTAGTTCATCACAATGTTCTTGTAACTTGGTGGCAGTAATTGAAGGACACGATTAATCCCCGATCCGTTAGGAATCACTATTCCCAAGTCACCGAGTTTCTTCGCATGCCCGGTCATGGCGAGCATGTGCTCACTAACGGAGCTGCCTTCTTCCATCATGCAGCTGAAGAAGTGTTTCGATGCTTCATAGCATTCCACGGCCGCATGAGTTTCAAATATAGCTTTCAGATCATTGACCAACTCATGAGGATCGTGGTGCTCAAAACGTTTTTGAAGATCGGCTTCCAGACTGCACAGGATGGCACACTGAACTTGAGAGTACCGAGCTTTCCGAGTCGCGTAAACATTCTTTACTTCATCGGTTTCAGTTTCTGCAGGAGGGTCACCTAGCGGTGCATCAAGCACATATTGCAGATTTCCGCCGTAGAGGAAGATCCTCACATGACGGAACCAGTCGGTGAAGTTGCTACCGTTGCTCTTAAGCTTTTCTTTCTCTAGGAACTGGTTAAAATTGATTGGGGACGCCATCTCTACAACATATATTTGCAATAGTTTAGACTAAGTTTATGAAAAATTGAGTTCAAATTTTAATTCAACATAATTAAAAATCTAGGTGAACTCCCACTCAAAACAGTATCCCTCGCATTGTCTTAGTGATCACACGAACCAAATCCACCACACCTAAGTCCGATCATCACGAGACAAGGTGTGATTTCAATGGTGAACACTCAAAGTATTCATCATATCAATCATATGATTCATGCTCTACCTTTCGGTATCACGTGTTCCGAGACCATGTCTGTACATGCTAGGCTCGTCAAGGCCACCTTAGTATCCGCATGTGCAAAACTGGCTTGCACCCGTTGTATGCACTTGTTGATTCTATCACACCCGATCATCACGAGATGCTTCGAAATGACAAGTCTTGGCAACGGTGCTACTAAGGATGAACACTTTATTATCTTGATATTTTAGTGAGAGGGATTGATGTCTACGCCCCCCTCCTTTTCCTGTAGACAGTGTTGGGCCTCCAAGAGCAGAGGTTTGTAGAACAGCAGCAAGTTTTCCCTTAAGTGGATCACCCAAGGTTTATCGAACTCAGGGAGGAAGAGGTCAAAGATATCCCTCTCATGCAACCCCGCAACCACAAAGCAAGAAGTCTCTTGTGTCCCCAACACACCTAATAGGTGCACTAGTTCGGCGAAGAGATAGTGAAATACAGGTGGTATGAATATATAGGAGCAAGTGGCAACGGCACCGTAAAAGTGCTTTGCCCGGGACAAGTAAACAAGCGGTAGTAACGCAGCAAAGTAGTAACGCAGTAGAAACAAGTAAACAAGCAGCGATAGCGATATTTAGGAACAAGGCCTAGGGATTACACTTTCACTAGTGGACACTCTCAACATTGATCGCATAATAAATAACTCTTTCTCATATGTGCTACATACACTCTTTTGTTGGATGATGAACACATTGCGTAGGATTACACGAACCCTCAATGCCGGAGTTAACAAGCTCCACAATTCAATGTTCATATTTAAATAACCTTAGAGCATAATAGATCATTGCAAAATAAACCAAGAACTAACATAGTGCACACACTCGTCCACATTACACTATGAAGGAGGAATAGATCACATCAATACTATCATAATGATAATTAACTCCACAATCTACAAGAGATCATGATCATAGCCTATGACAAGAACCACATGGTGCACACACTAGTCACCTTTACACCATGCAGGAGGAATAGACTACTTTAATAACATCACATGAGTAGCACACAACTAGTAGCGATACAAAGCTCATCATATGGATCTCAATCATGTAAAGCAGCTCATGAGATCATTGTATTGAAGTACATAGGAGAGAGATTAACCACATAGCTACCGGTACAGCCCCGAGCCTCGATGGAGAACTACTCCTCCTCATGGGAGCAGCAGCGGTGATGAAGATGGCGGTGGAGATGGCAGCGGTGTTGATGGAGAAGCCTTCCGGGGCACTTCCCCGTTCCGGTGGCGTGCCGGAACGGAGACTCCTGTCCCCCGCATCTTGGCTTCGCGATGGCGGCGGCTCGGATGGTTTCTCGTACCGTGGCTTTTTTTGTATCGAGGTTTTAGGTCGAGGGCCCTTAAATAGGCGAAGAGGCGGCGTCAGGAGGTCGAAGGGGTGGCCACACTATAGGGGGGCGCGGGCCCCCCCGGCCGCGCCGGCCTAGGGTTTGGTGGGCCTGTGCCCCCTCTCTGGCGGTTCTCGTGTGTTCTGGATGCTTCCGGGCAAAATAGGAACCTGGGCGTTGATTTCGTCCAATTCCGAGAATATTTCCTTACTAGGATTTCGAAACCAAAAACAACAGTAAAACAAGAATCGGCACTTCGGCATCTTGTTAATAGGTTAGTTCCGGAAAATGCACGAATATGACATAAAGTGTGCATAAAACATGTAGATAACATCAATAATGTGGCATGGAACATAAGAAATTATCGATACGTCGGAGACGTATCAGCATCCCCAAGCTTAGTTCTGCTCGTCCCGAGCAGGTAAAACGATAACAAAGATAATTTCTGGAGTGACATGCCATCATAAACTTGATCATACTATTGTAAGCATATGTAATGAATGCAGCGATCAAAACAATGTATATGCAATGAGTAAACAATTGAATCATATAGCAAAGACATGAATAGTACTTTCAAGACAAGCATCAATAAGTCTTGCATAAGAGTTACTCATAAAGCAATAAATTCTTAGTAAAGGTATTGAAGCAACACAATGGAAGATTAAGTTTCAGCGGTTGCTTTCAACTTATAACATGCATATCTCATGGATAATTGTCAACATAGAGTAATATAACAAGTGCAATATGCAAATATGTAGGAATCAATGCACAGTTCACACAAGTGTTTGCTTCTTGAGGTGGAGAGAAATAGGTGAACCGACTCAACAATAAAAGTAAAAGAATGGTCCTCCATAGAGGAAAAGCATCGATTGCTATATTTGTGCTAGAGCTTTGATTTTGAAAACATGAAACAATTTTGTCAACGGTAGTAATAAAGCATATGTATCATGTAAATTATATCTTACAAGTTGCAAGCCTCATGCATAGTATACTAATAGTGTCCGCACCTTGTCCTAATTAGCTTGGACTACCGGATCATCGCAATGCACATGTTTTAACCAAGTGTCACAAAGGGGTACCTCTATGCCGCCTGTACAAAGGTCTAAGGAGAAAGCTCGCATTGGATTTCTCGCTATTGATTATTCTCAACTTAGACATCCATACCGGGACAACATAGACAGCAGATAATGGACTCCTCTTTTATGCATAAGCATGTAGCAACAATTAATTTTCTCATATGAGATTGAGGATGTCTGTCCAAAACTGAAACTTCCACCATGGATCATGGCTTTAGTTAGCGGCCCAATGTTCTTCTCTAACAATATGCATGCTTAACCATAAGGTGGTAGATCGCTCTTACTTCAGACAAGACGAACATGCATAGCAACTCACATGATATTCAACAAAGAGTTGTTGATGGCGTCCCCAGGAACATGGTTATCGCACAACAAGCAACTTAATAAGAGATAAAGTGCATAAGTACATATTCAATACCACAATAGTTTTTAGGCTATTTGTCCCATGAGCTATATATTGTAAAGGTAAATGATGGAATTTTAAAGGTAGCACTCAAGCAATTTACTTTGGAATGGCGGAGAAATACCATGTAGTAGGTAGATATGGTGGACACAAATGGCATAGTGGTTGGCTCAAGGATTTTGGATGCATGAGAAGTATTCCCTCTCGATACAAGGTTTAGGCTAGCAAGGCTATTTGAAACAAACACAAGGATGAACGGCGCAGCAAAACTCACATAAAAGACATATTGTAAACATTATAAGACTCGACACCGTCTTCCTTGTTGTTCAAACTCAATACTAGAAATTATCTAGACCTTAGAGAGACCAAATATGCAAACCAAATTTTAGCATGCCATATGTATTTCTTCATTAATGGGTGCAAAGCATATGATGCAAGAGCTTAAACAAGAGCACAAAAATTTCCAAGTATCACATTATCCAAGACATTTTAGCAATTACTACATGTATCATTTTCCAATTCCAACCATATAACAATTTAACGAAGAAGAAACTTCGCCATGAATATTATGAGTAAAGCCTAAGGACATACTTGTCCATATGCTACAGCGGAGCGTGTCTCTCTCCCACACAAGGAATGCTAGGATCCATTTTATTCAAACAAAACAAAAAACAAAAGCAAACAGACGCTCCAAGTAAAGTACATAAGATGTGACCGAATAAAAATATAGTTTCAGGGGAGGAACCTGATAATTTGTCGATGAAGAAGGGGATGCCTTGGGCATCCCCAAGCTTAGACGCTTGAGTCTTCTTGATATATGCAGGGGTGAACCACCGGGGCATCCCCAAGCTTAGACCTTTCACTCTTCTTGATCATAGTATATCATCCTCCTCTCTTGACCCTTGAAAACTTCCTTCACACCAAACTTCTCATAAACTTCATTAGAGGGGTTAGTACATAATCAAAAACTCACATGTTCAGAGGTGACACAATCATTCTTAACACCTCTGGACATTGCTCAAAGCTACTGGAAGGTAATGGAACAAAGAAATCCACCCAACACAGCGAAAGAAGCAATGCGAAATAAAAGACAGAATCTGTCAAAACAGAACAGTCCGTAAAGACGAATTTTTAATAAATACTTCCGTTGCTCAAATCAGAAAACTCAAAACTAATGAAAGTTGCGTAAATTGGCATATTTTTCTGATTTTTCTACAGAGAAAACAGCCCAGATTCGTGACAGATAGAAATATGTTTCTGCGCAGAAATCCAAATCTAGTATCAACCTTCGATTAGAGGCTTCACTTGGCACAACAAAACACAAAACTAAGATAAGGAGAGGTTGCTACAGTAGTAAACAACTTCCAAGACACAAATAGAAAACAAAGTACTGTAGCAAAATAACACATGGGTTATCTCCCAAGAAGTTCTTTTCTTTATAGCCATTAAGATGGGCTCAGCAGTTTTAATGATGCACTCGCAAGAAATAGTATTTGAAGCAAAAGAGAGCATCAAGAAGCAAATACAAAACACATTTAAGTCTAACATGCTTCCTATGCATAGGAATCTTGTAAATAAACAAGTTCATGAAGAGCAAAGTAACAAGCATAGGAAGATAAAACAAGTGTAGCTTCAAAAATTTCAGCACATAGAGAGGTGTTTTAGTAACATGAAAATTTCTACAACCATATTTTCCTCTCTCATAATAACTTTCAGTAGTATCATGAGTAAACTCAACAATATAACTATCACATAAAGCATTCTTATCATGAGTCTCATCCACATAAGCATAGTTATTCTTATTAATTGTAGTAGGAGCAAATTCAACAAAGTAGCTATCATTATTATTCTCATCAAGTGTTGGAGGCATAGTATAATCACAACAAAATTTACTCTCCATAGTAGGTGGCACCAAAAGACCACTATCATTATAATCATCATATATGGGAGGCAAAGTATCATCAAAGAAAATTTTCTCCTCAATGCTTGGGGGACTAAAAAGATCATGAAAACCAGCTTCCCCAAGCTTAGAACTTTCTATATCATTATCAACAATGGTGTTCAAAGCGTTCATACTAATATTACTACCAGACATGCAAATAAGATTCCATAGGTTTTTTAATTTTCGCATCAAACAATCCATGTTTTAAATCAGGAAATAGCATAAGAAGCTCATTTTTGTCCATTATGCCAAACTAGTGTAAACAAGAAACAAAAAGATGCAATTGCAGGATCTAAAGGAAATAGCTTTGAGTACTTACAACGGCGGAAAATAGCTTGGTAGCTGAGGTCCGGAGTGTGAGTACCTTTTACCTTTCCTCCCCGGCAACGGCGCCAGAAAATAGCTTGATGTCTACGCCCCCCTCCTTTTCCTGTAGACAGTGTTGGGCCTCCAAGAGCAGAGGTTTGTAGAACAGCGACAAGTTTTCCCTTAAGTGGATCACCCAAGGTTTATCGAACTCGGGGAGGAAGAGGTCAAAGATATCCCTCTCATGCAACCCCTGCAACCACAAAGCAAGAAGTCTCTTGTGTCCCCAAACCAAATAGGTGCACTAGTTCGGCGAAGAGATAGTGAAATACGGGTGGTATGAATAAGCAAGTAGCAACGGCACCGGAAAAGTGCTTTGCCCGGGACGAGTAAACAAGCGGTAGTAACGCAGCAGTAGTAACGCAGTAGAAACAAGTAAACAAGCAGCGATAGCGATATTTAGGAACAAGGCCTAGGGATTACACTTTCACTAGTGGACACTCTCAACATTGATCGCATAATAAATAACTCTTTCTCATATGTGCTACATACACTCTTTTGTTGGATGATGAACACATTGCGTAGGATTACACGAACCCTCAATGCCGGAGTTAACAAGCTCCACAATTCAATGTTCATATTTAAATAACCTTAGAGCATAATAGATCATTGCGAAATAAACCAAGAACTAACATAGTGCACACACCGTCCACATTACACTATGAAGGAGGAATAGATCACATCAATACTATCATAATGATAATTAACTCCACAATCTACAAGAGATCATGATCATAGCCTATGACAAGAACCACATGGTGCACACACTAGTCACCTTTACACCATGCGGGAGGAATAGACTACTTTAATAACATCACATGAGTAGCACACAACTAGTAGCGATACAAAGCTCATCATATGGATCTCAATCATGTAAAGCAGCTCATGAGATCATTGTATTGAAGTACATAGGAGAGAGATTAACCACATAGCTACCGGTACAGCCCCGAGCCTCGATGGAGAACTACTCCCTCCTCATGGGAGCAGCAGCGGTGATGAAGATGGCGGTGGAGATGGCAGCGGTGTCGATGGAGAAGCCTTCCGGGGGCACTTCCCCGTTCCGGCGGCGTGCCGGAACAGAGACTCCTGTCCCCCAGATCTTGGCTTCGCGATGGCGGCGGCTCTGGATGGTTTCTCGTACCGTGGCTTTTTTTGTATCGAGGTTTTAGGTCGAGGGCCCTTAAATAGGCGAAGAGGCGGCGTCAGGAGGTCGAAGGGGTGGCCACACTATAGGGGGGCGCGGGCCCCCCCCTGGCCGCGCCGGCCTAGGGTTTGGTGGGCCTGTGCCCCCTCTCTGGCGGTTCTCGTGTGTTCTGGATGCTTCCGGGCAAAATAGGAACCTGGGCATTGATTTCGTCCTATTCCGAGAATATTTCGTTACTAGGATTTCTGAAACCAAAAACAGCAGAAAACAGCAACTGGTACTTCGGCATCTTGTTAATAGGTTAGTTCCAGAAAATGCACGAATATGACATAAAGTGTGCATAAAACATGTAGATAACATCAATAATGTGGCATGGAACATAAGAAATTATCGATACGTCGGAGACGTATCAGGGATCATCTTATAATGCTACCGTCACGATCTAAGCAAAATAAGATGCATAAAAGGATTAACATCACATGCAGTTCATATGTGATATGATATGGCCCTTTTGTCTTTGCGCCTTTGATCTTCATCTCCAAAGCACGAACATGATATCCATCATCTTCGGGCATGATCTCCATCATCGTCGGCGTAGCGTCAAGGTCCATGGCGCCGTCTTCATGGTTGTTCACCTCATGTAGCAACTATTACAACTACTTTGAAATACTACTCAACATGAAATTTAAAGACAACCATAAGGCTCTTGGCCGGTTGCCACAATACAATAATGATCATCTCATACATATTCATCATCACATTATGGCCATATCACATCACCAAACCGTGCAAAAACAAGTTAGACGTCTCTAATTTGGTTTGCATATTTTACGTGGTTTAGGGTTTTCGAGAGAGATCTAATCTACCTACGAACATGAACCACAACGGTGATACTAATGTTGTCAATAGAAGAGTAAATTGAATCTTCACTATAGTAGGTGAGACAGACACCCGCAAAGCCTCTTATGCAATACAAGTTGCATGTCGAACGAGGAACAAGTCTCATGAACGCGGTCATGTAAAGTTAGTCCGAGCAGCTTCATCCCACTATGCCACAAAGATGCAAAGTACTCAAACTAAAGACAACAAGAGCATCAACGCCCACAAAACCATTGTGTTCTACTCGTGCAACCATCTATGCATAGACACAGCTCTGATACCACTGTAGGGATTCGTTGCATAGAAAACAAAAAATTTCCTACCGCGAGAACGCAATCCAAGCCAAGATGCAATCTAGAAGATGGGAGCAACGAGGAGTTGATCGAGACTCACCCTTGAAGATTTCCAAAGCCTACAAGATGAGGCTCTTGTTGCTGCGGTAGACGATCACCTGCCACTTGCAAAAGCGCGTAGAAGATCTTGATCACGGTGCCACGATCGGGCAGCACCTCCGTACTCGGTCACACGTTCGGTGTTGATGAAGATGACGTCCTTCTCCCCGTTCTAGCGGGCAGCAGAAGTAGTATCTCCTCCTTGAATCTGGCAGCACGATGGCGTGGTGGCGGTGGTGGTGGAGAACTCCGGCGGAGCTTCGCTAAGCGTGCGGGAGAGGTGGAGGAGAGAGGGGCGGCTAGGGTTTGGGAGAGGGGGGCGCCGGCCACTATAGGGTGCGGCCACCTTGTGGTCTTGGGGTGGTCGGCCCCCTCCCCTATGCCCCTCATTATATAGGTGGATCCCCAAGTGTTGGACTACAAGTCTTCGAATAAGACCCCAACACAAGAAACTTCCATGTAGTAGGGAAACCTACCCAAGGTGGGACTCCCACTTGAGGTGGGATTCCCCCCTTCCATGTGGGGGGTGGCCGGCCCCCTTAGGTGGAGTCCACCTTGGACTCCCCCACTAGGGTTGGCCGGCCATGGGGAGGTGGAGTCCCTTTGGGACTCCTCCTTCCTTAGTGATTCCTTCCGGACTTTTCTAGAACCTTCTAGAACCTTCCGTAAAATCACCGGATCATTTTCAAACTTATAAAATGACTTCCTATATATGAATCTTATTCTCCGGACCATTCTGGAACTCCTCGTGATGTCCGGGATCCCATCCGAGACTTCGAACAATACTTCGAACTCCATTCCATATTCAAGTTCTACCATTTCAACATCAAACCTTAAGTGTGTCAGCCTACGGTTCGCGAACTATGTGGACATGGTTGAGTACTCTCTCCGACCAATAACCAATAGCGGGATCTGGAGATCCATAATGGCTCCCACATATTCAACGATGACTTTAGTGATCGAATGAACCATTCACATATGATACCAATTCCCTTTGTCACGCGATATTTTACTTGTCCGAGGTTTGATCATCGGTATCACTCTATACCTTGTTCAACCTCGTCTCCTGACACGTACTCTTTACGCGTACCGTGGTATATGGTCTCTTATGAACTTATTCATATGATTGCAAGACATTAGACGACATTCCACCGAGAGGCGCCAGAGTATATCTATCCGTCATCGGGATGGACAAATCCCACTGTTGATCCATATGCCTCAACTCATACTTTCCGGATACTTAATCCCACCTTTATAACCACCCATTTACGCAGTGGCGTTTGATGTAATCAAAGTACCTTTCCGGTATAAGTGATTTACATGATCTCATGGTCATAAGGACTAGGTAACTATGTATCGAAAGCTTATAGCAAATAACTTAATGACGTGATCTTATGCTACGCTTAATTGGGTGTGTCCATTACATCATTCATATAATGATATAACCTTGTTATTAATAACATCCAATGTTCATGATTATGAAACTAATCATCCATTAATCAACAAGCTAGTTAAGAGGCATACTAGGGACTCTTTGTTGTTTACATATCACACATTTATCAATGTTTCCGTTAATACAATTATTGCATGGTATATAAACATTTATCATAAACATAAAGATATATAATAACCACTTTTATTATTGCCTCTTGGGCATATCTCCAACAGATGATCACATGATCAATCTCATCCAAACCTCATCCACCTCTTAAGACTACAAAGAACAACACAGTCATGGTGATGGAGAGTGGGTGTCATTGGCATACCCTTCGGGTACCCATTATTAATATATCCATCTCGGTCCAATATGGAGAAGGCCCAAGAAGGCAACTCGAAGAAGTAGTCGACTAGGACTCTTGTAAAACCCTAAGCTGGTTGCATATATAAAGCCATCCAGGACACCTGATAGAGGAGAGACAACAGATAGACAACATAGCCCCGCATACGGGCGACCCTTGTAAACATATTTGTGATCATATATTAGATTGCTAGAAGCACGTAGGGATCCTCCATCGAGGGGACCCGAAGCTGGGTATATCGTGTGCCCAATCTCGCTCCTGGAATCTCATCGCCGCTCTTCCTCGAAACCCAAGTCTACAATCCGTAGGCATTGGCGAGGTGATCCCTCGTTAGTGGGCCCATGGTAGTTGGTGATGATGTTGGTGGTGGTGAGCCCATGGTTTTTTGTTGGTTGCATACAAGTATTTGTTATCTTCTATGATGATCTTTTGTACTGATATATGAGTGCACACATATGTTGGGGGATGCATAAGGTTGTCACCGTTGCATGTTGATAGGGAGAGGGACAACGGGAGTGACAAAAACCTTTTCCTAATTCTTAGTGTTGGAGATATGCCCAAGAGGCAATAATAAATGGTTATTATAATATATCTTTGTGTTTATGATAATGTTTGCATACCATGCTATAATTGTATTAACCGAAACATTGATACATGTGTGTTATGTAAACAACAAGGAGTCCCTAGTAAGCCTCTTGTATAACTAGCTTGTTGATTAATAGATGATCATAGTTTCATGATCATGAACATTGGATTTTATTAATAACAAGGTTATGTCATTATATGAATGATGTAATGGACACACCCAATTAAGCGTAGCATATGATCACGTCATTAAGTTCTATTTGCTATAAGCTTTCGATACATAGTTACCTAGTCCTTTCAACCATGAGATCATGTAAATCACTTATGCCGGAAGGGTACTTTGATTACATCAAACGCCACTGCGTAAATGGGTGGTTATAAAGGTGGGATTAGGTATCCGGAAAGTATGAGTTGAGGCATATGGATCAACAGTGGGTTTTGTCCATCCCGATGAAGGATAGATATACTCTGGGCCCTCCCGGTGGAATGTCGTCTAATTAGCTTGCAAGCATATGAATGGTTCATAAGAGACTACATACCACGGTACGAGTAAAGAGTACTTGTCAGGAGACGAGGTTGAACGAGGTATAGAGATACCGATGATCAAACCTCGAACAAGTAGAATATCGCGTGACAAAGGGAATCGGTATCGTATGTGAATGGTTCAATCGATCACTAAGTCATCGTTGAACATGTGGGAGCCATTATGGATCTCCAGATCCCGCTATTTGTTATTGGTCGGAGAGAGGTCTCAACCATGTCTGCATAGTTAGCGAACCGTAGGGTGACACACTTAAGGTTTGATGTCGTTTAAGTAGATATGGAATATGGAATGGAGTTCGAAGTTTTGTTCGGAGTCTCGGATGGGATCCAGGACATCACGAGGAGTTCCGGAATGGTTCGGAGAATAAGATTCATATATAGAAAGTCACTTTCCAAGTTTGAAAATGATCCGGTGCATTTATGGAAGGTTCTAGAAAAGTCCGGAAGAAATCACTATGGAAGGCGGAGTCCCGGAGGGACTCCACTAGCTAGGCCGGCCAACCCTAAGGGGAGGAGTCCCAGGTGGGCTCCACCTAAGGTGGCCGGCCACCCCACTTCAAGGAAAGGTGGGAGTCCCACCTTGAGTAGGACTTCCCCCTTGAATAGGTTTCCCACCTATGGGAGGTTTTGTTGTTGGGGTCTTATTCAAAGACTTGGACTACAACTCTTGGGGATTTCCACCTATATAATGAGGAGGAGAGGGAGGGGGCAGCCCACTCTTGGCCGCACCACCTAGGGCTCCCATGGCCGGCGCCCTTCCCCTCTCTCTCTCTCCCCAAACCCTAGCGCCCCTCCTCCACATAATACTCCCGCAGCGCATAGGCGAAGCCCTGCCGGAGTTCTCCACCACCACCGCCACCACGCCGTCGTGCTGCCGGGATTCCGAGGAGGATCTACTACTTCCGCTGCCCGCTGGAACGGGGAGAAGGACGTCTTCTTCAACACCGAACGTGTGACCGCGGAGGTGCTGCCCGATTGTGGCACCGTCAAGATCTTCTACGCACTTTCGAAAGCGGCAAGCGATCATCTTCTGCAACAACGAGATCTAATCTCGTAGGCTTTGGAAATCTTCAAGGGTTAGTCTCGTTCATCCCCTCATTGCTACCATCTTCCAGATTGCATCTTGGCTTGGATTGCGTTCTCGCGGTAGGAAATTTTTTGTTTTCTATGCTACGAATCCCTACACTTTGATGCATGTTGTATTAATTCATGGTTAATCAAGCAAGGGGTCCAATTATGGGGACCTTTAAACTTACAATGGTGGTTGGACTTCATGTCTTAATACTTCCTTGATTTTCTCATACCTATGGCCTCAGGATCAATCACTAGGGGTGTACTTTCTCATATCCATGGCTACACCTATCTATGGCTCCTCTCTAGAAGAAACACTAAAAAGACTATAATGAGCTTCACTAATTGTGTCAACCACACAAATGAAATAGAAATTTGCATGTACACTTGCTCTCTTGAGTTGCTCCATTTCACTTCCCTTCATCTCAATGCATTTTACTTTACTGCACTTTACTTGTCTTGCGTTTTACTTATTGCATTTTAATTTTAGTAGATATAATTTCGTAGTAAAAACCTCTTCACACACACACACACACACACCATATCTCCTAGCTTTGCATAGAAGGCCATATAAGTGAGTTATAGAGATTTAGAGAATAGATAGTTTACCTTCATCTCCTCATGGGTTCGACACTCAAATACTTATAAAATTGTACTGCGATGATCCCTTGCATTTGGGGTTATCAAGATACTTTTCTGGCGTCATTGCCCGGGAGCGTAGCGCTAAGCTTCTATTCTTGCTTGAATTGCTAGTTTACTTTTAGTACCATTATTTTAGAAAATGGAAAATACCAAAAACACTCCTGTTACGAGCACAAGTATGAATATAAATGACACTTTGCTTATGTACTTGAATGCAGCTGTGATTTGTAAGAAACATAGAGAATCACAAGAAGGGATAATATTAGAACATTGCTTGAGAATTTTAAATTATATTGCTATTGAGTTGCTTGACCATCATGAAGATAAAAAAAATTCTCTGAACAAAATTTTAGACACTTTGAATTTCAATGTAGATCCCATGGAGAATATGTTATTGCATCTTATCATAGGTGTGATTATGCTCATTTAGGGATGGAACAAATAGAGCAATTTTTTATTTATAATGCAGCCTCTGAATTATACACCTTCATTTGTGAACATGAAACTTGCACTGCAGCTTCTAATTTTTTTTTTTATCATTGGTATTCTTAATTATTGTAAAACCAACTACATTGAAAATATCTGTGCTGTTGAATTTAAGAAGAAGGGCACATCTGCCCAAGAGAGAATTAATATTTTGTAGGGAGAAGATGATGAAAGCATAAGCTTGGGGATGCCCATGCATACCCAAGAGGCAAACAAAGAAGAACAAAATAAGGAGGATGCCAAAAGCATAAGCTTGGGGATGCCCATGCAACCGCAAGAAGAGCATGAAGAAGAACAAGCGGATGAAGAATGCAGTAGCTACCCATCTCTAACTCCCAACAATGGTAACACACAAAACACCCCTTCTTATAATATTGATGATGATCCTCTATGTGAAATAAGTTTGTCTAATATGGGAGGATCATGATGATTTAAAATAAATAGATGATACCATAAGCTCATTAGATGATTTGTCTTTATGTGGTGATTCTATTCATGACTATGATATTGAGTCTACTCTTGATGGTTGCAAATTTTATGAAAGAGGAAGAGATAAGAGCCCTCTTTATATTTCTATGTTATTTAAGATGCAAGCTACTGGTCATTATATGCATTGGCTACTATTTAGTTGCTGTTATTTATTCATATATAAAATTCCAATGCATTAGACTTAAAAGTTAATGGTTTCAAATCTTGTGGTGTGCTCCATATGCTTTCAAGTAACTTTTAAGTTGAGCACACCTTTATGTCCTTGTTAAATATATTTACTTCTTATTACATATTAGTGATTTTATAAGTTTTAATAAAAGAAAAAAATAAAGTATGGAAGAGTAAATGAGAAGGATGAGCAATGAAAAAATTGGGGTCGACCTTGAGCATGTGTTGTTCATGCCAATGGAACCATTGCAAAGTCTATATCATTAAAAATCTTCCTACAGTAAAACAAAATAAAAAGATTGTTTCCTTTATTTATATATGATACCTTCTTGAATAAAATTGTTTCCCAATGATTCCTATAGTTCCCATCATGGTAGAAATTATCATATCATTTGTTTGGAGAACTAACAATTTTGTAGGCATTGGAGTATCATGGAGATGAAAATATTTCTTTGTTTGAGATGAGTAACATGATATGATGAGGAAAAAGTATAGGACCAGAAGTATCAAGATCATAAGCTTGGTTATGCCCATGCATCCTGATGAGTGCAGAGCACACCGTTAGGGAACCCCAATAGGAAGGTATGATGAGCAAAGTCGCAAGTTTTCCCTCAGTAAGAAACCAAGGTTGAATCGACCCGTAGGAGAAAGAAATGACTTCTGAAGGTGTTGCTGGCTGAATTTTGGTAGGGTGCACTACCGGCATCAGCAACAACGTGGAACCTGCACACAACACAACCAAAATACTTTGCCCCAACTTACAGTGAGGTTGTAAATCTCACCGGTTTTGCTGAAAACAAAGGATTAACTGTATAGTGGGGAAAGAGATGTTTGCTTGCAGTGGAATTAAAGGGAACAGTGCTTGCAGTAGGTAAACAGAACAGGTATTTGCAGTAGATGGATTTATCAGTGTAAAAGAAAGGACTGTAGTCCACAGTTCACTAGAGGCGTCTCTCCATAAAGATAAATAACATGCTCGGTGAACAAATTACAGCTAGGCAATTGACAGAATAAAGAGCATATATGAAAAAATGATTACTATGAGATTCATTTGGGCATTACAACATAATATATAGACCGTAATCCAACTGCGTCTATGACTAATAATCCACCTTCCGGTTAGCGTCTGCACCCCTTTCAGTATTAAGTTGCAAGCAATAGATTATCGCATTAAGCAAACTGTGTAAAGTAAACAATAGAATTATCCTTAGACAAAGCATTTTTGTTTTCTCCCTAGTAGCAACAACATATATACAATCTTAGAAGTTATTGTCACTCTTCCAGATTAGTAGAGGCATGAACCCACTATCGAGCATAAATACTCCCTCTTGGAGTCACAAGCACATACTTGGCCAGAACATCTACTAGCAATGGAGAGCATGCAAGATCACAAATAACATGTGACAAGTATATAATCAATCTCAACCATAGTATTCAATATTCATCAGATCCCAGAAAAGACAACTTGTAGCATTACATAAAGATGATCTTGATCATGATAGGCAGCTCACAAGATCTAAACATGAAGCATAAATTGGAGAAGACAACCAGCTACGTACTGCTATGGACCCGTAGTCCAGAGATGAACTACTCACGCATCACTTCGGAGACGGGCATGGCGATATAGAGGCCTCCGGTGATGATCTTCCTCTCCAGAAGGGTGCCCGGAAGAGCTTCATAACCCTCCCGAGCTAGGGTCGGTGATGGCGGCCGTGATGGATCGTGGATGGAGGCTCGGGTATTTAGGTTTTTCCTAAACATGTGAATAAATAGGCGGAAGGGCGAGGTCGGTGGGTGCTCGAGGGGCGCACACCACCCCTAGGCGTGGCCAGGGGTGTCCCGCGCCTAGGGCAGGTGTGGCCACCTCCTGGGACATCTTTGTCTCTCCTTCGGACTCCGTCTTCGTTATAGTAAAATAAGAACTTCGGCTTTTGTTTCGTCCAATTCCGAGAATATTTCCTGTACAACTTTTCTGAAATACAAAACAGCAGAAAACAGGGAACTGGCACTGTGGCATCTTGTTAATAGGTTAGTTCCGGAAAATGCATAAAAGTGCAACGAAGTGTAAATAAAACATATAGAAATTGGTGTAAAGCAAGCATGGAGCATCAAAAATTATAGATACGTTTGCAACGTATCAGCATCCCCAAGCTTAACTTCTGCTCGTCGTCTAGTAGGTTAGTGATAATAAAAATAATTTTTGAGGTGACATGAAGCCAACACAATCTTGATCAAGTTATTGTAAAAGCATTGTGAGCTGGGATCAAAGTACTTGATACGTCTCCAACGTATCTATAATTTCCGATGTTCCATGCTTGTTTTATGACAATACCTACATGTTTTGCTTGCACTTTATATCATATTATGGCATTTATTGGACTAACCTATTAACAAAATGCCACAAGTGCCGATTCGTTTATTATGTCCGTTTATTGCGAGAAAAGGCCCAAAAACCAAAGTGCTCGGAAAAATCCAGAAAAATCACAGAAATTCTATTTCGCCGGAAGACTCACGGAGCCAGAAGGGCAAGCCAGGAGGAGGCCCAGGGCCTCCTCACAATAGGCCGGCGCGGCCAGAGAAGTGGTCACCCCACCCTATGGGGTGGGCCCCTCGGGACTCTTCCGACTCCGACTCTTCGCCTATTTAAGCCGTCGTGACCTAAAACTTCGACACCGATTGACGAAACTCCAGAAAGACTCCAGGGACGCCGCCGCCATCATGAAACTCCAATTCGGGGGACAGAAGTCTCTGTTCCGGCACCCAGCCGGGACGGGGAATTGCCCCCGGAAGCCGTCTCCACCGCCATCTTCACCGCCATCGCTGCCTCCATGATGAGGAGGGAGTAATTCAACCCCGAGGCTGAGGGCTCTGCTGTAGCTATGTGGTTCATCTCTCTCTTTGTGATCTAGTTGAATATCATCTATGTGCTACTCTAGTGATGTTATTAAAGTAGTCTATTCCTCCTCCATGATGTAATGTTGACGAGTGTGTGCATCATGAAGTACTTGGTATATGCTATGATTGTGATCTCTTGTAGATTATGAAGTTAACTATTACTATGATGGTATTGATGTGATCTATTCCTCCTTTCATAGTGTGATGGTAACGAGTGTGCATGCTATGTTAGTACTTGGTATAGTTGTGTTGATCTATCATGCACTCTAAGGTTATTTAAAAATGAATATCGAATGTTGTGGAGCTTGTTAACTCCGGCATTGAGGTGCTCTTGTAGCCCTACGCAATTAGTGGTGTTCATCATCCAACAAGAGAGTGTAGAGTGGTTTATTATGTGATCAATGTTGAGAGTGTCCACTAGTGAAAGTAGGATCCCCAGGCCTTGTTTCCAAACATCGAATCTCCGTTTGTTTACTGTTCCGTTGCATGTTTACTCGCTGCCATATTTTATTCAGATTGCTATTGCCACTCATATTCATCCATATCATTTGCATCTCACTATCTCTTCGCCGAACTAGTGCACCTATACATCTGACAAGTGTATTGGGTGTGTTGGGGACACAAGAGACTTCTTGCATTGTGATTGCAGGGTTGCTTGAGAGGGATATCTTTGACCTCTTCCTCCCTGAGTTCGATAAACCTTGGGTGATACACTTAAGGGAAAACTTGCTGCTGTTCTACAAACCTCTGCTCTTGGAGGCCCAACAATGTCTACAGGAAAAGAAGCGTGCGTAGACATCAAGCTATTTTCTGGCGCCGTTGCCGGGGAGGAAAGGTAAAAGGCACTCACACTCTGGTTCCAGGTAACTAAGTTATTTTCCGGCGCCGTTGTAAGTGCTCGAAGCTATTTCCTTTAGATCCTGCAATTGCATCTTTCTGTTTCTTGTTTATCACTAGTTAGGCATAATGGAAAGCAACTATGAGCTTTTTAATTTATTTCCTAAGTTGAGACATGAATTGTGTGATGCAAAAATTAAAAAACCTATGGAACCTTTTTTGCATGCTAGTAGCAATGTTATTAGTATGAACGCAATCACTGCTAATGCTATGGAGAAGTCTAAGCTTGGGGAAGCTAGTTTTTATGATCTTTTTAGCTTCCCATCTTTAGGGGAGAAAATTTTCTCTGATAATACTTTATCTCCCATATGCGATAACTCTAATGATGCTTGTGAATATTTTAAATTCACCTACTGCAAGTACTGCTTTCGAGATACCCATGAAAATTATTGAACGTGTTATGGATAACTGCTATGAAGGGGATGGGACTGTCCATCCTGGAGATCATTTACTGTTTTTGAATGAATTATGCGGGTTATTCAAGTGTGCAGGTATCTCTATGGATGAAGTGAGGAAGAAACTATTCTCTATTTCGCTGTCTGGTAAAGCGGCACATTGGTATAAATTGCTGAAGAATAGTCATTCTCTTGGTTGGGAGGAAATTGTATCTCTCTTTTATTCTAAATTTTATCCTCCTCATGAAGTGCATATCGATAGAAATTACATTTATAACTTTTACCCTCGTGATGGAGAGAGTATTTATCAAGCATGGGGGAGATTGAAGTCACTAATGCTCAAATGTCCCATTCATGAGCTCCCCCGTAATGTTATTATTAATAATTTTTATGCAAGGCTTTCAGGACATCACAATGTCTATCGAGATGCCTGTTTGGAGGGATCTTTCACAAGCAAGGAGGTTGAAGCTAGATGGGATCTTCTTGACCGAATTGAGAAGAATGCTGAAGATTGGGAGAACGACAAAGGTAAAGAGTCAGGTATAAATTATGATTATGAATGCATTGAAACTTTTATGGATACCGGTAAATTTCGAAATATGAGTGCTACCTATGGTCTTGACTCTCAAGTTGCTGCAAATCTTTATAAAGCTTTTGCCTCTCATTTTGAATTGCCTAGGAAGAATTTTGATAAGTATCATGAACCTTTTAAAGAGGCTTGCATGAAGGGTGAAATTGTTGTTAATGATTGCAATAAACATGCTCAAACTCCTAAGAATGCTATTTCCTATAAGCATGTTAATTTTTGTGGAATGCATAGACCTTGTGGAATTAATAAAATCAAAGATGAATATTGTATCCATCATATTAATGAAAAAACTAGAAAGTGGTTTAGGGCTCTAGATGATCTTGGTAAAAAAGTTTGTGCCCTCTATCCTTTTATTTGTGAACTTTGCCATAGAGTGGGTCATTTTAATTTTCAATGCTCCTCCAATGATAATTTGAACCCCATGAGTGCTGCAAATTTGTATTGTGATGATGAAATTACTCCTAATCAGCATGATGAACTTACTTTATTTTTGTGGTGTGAAGAGTTATCAATAAAAATCTCTTTGTTACATATGAGTGATCTTGATATTGATGATGTCCTGCATGGGTGTTTTTCTTATTGCATTGATAATTGCCATACAAATACTTACATACAAAATATTTTAGAAGATGACACTTTGCCAAAATATGATAGGACCGCTGTGTGTTTTGAACTTATTAATGAAATGGATGAATCCTCCCAAGTTTCTTCTATTGTTTCCGGAAATAAATCAGGTTATGTGGAGAAGCCTCCCTTCAAGCCTCTTCCTCCTAAAGAAGGGAACAAGGAGAAGGAAGAGAAGAAGAAGAAGAAGAAGAAGAAGGGAACGAAGAAGAAGGGGAATAAAGAGAAAGAGATAACGATAGGTAACCGTAAGTATGTTGCTCCTAATGATTATTATGATAATGAATCTGAATACAATGATCTTCCTATGCCCTTTACATACATTAGTGATCATGATTTGAAAGAGCACACTACTTTTGATATTGCAAATCTCCGGGAAACTAATTCGAAAACGATGATGTTAATAATTGCCATAGTATCAGTACTATCCATGCTTCCTCCCATAATGATATAGAAAGCTCTAAGCTTGGGGATGAGGTATTTGAAAATCCTTTTGCTACTGATTATTATATGTTTGATACATCTCCTTCTAGTAACAACGATGGTAAGGTTGCAGATGAACATACTGTGAAGGATAACTATTCTATTTCTTATGATGACACTATGCCTCCAATCTTTGATAATTATTATAAAGAATGCTATGATATAGGTTATAACTATCCCTATGAAACTTGTCATAGTTATGATTGGATTGTCAAAAACAATTCCCTTAATATGCAACTTGTTTACCATGTTCAAATTCTTGATAATAATCTTGCTCCAATTACTATTAATGAGAAGAACTCTTCTTATGCCAAAATTAATGATACTTCTATGCATATGAACCATGATAAGTGATGGGTATATTGTGGATTTCATCAATGATGCTACTGAAAGTTATTATGAGAGAGGGAAACATGGTTATATGCATCTTAATAATATTAAGTTTCCCCTTTTTATGTTGAGAATCTTGAAGTTACTTGTGTTTTATCTTCCTATGCTTGTCACTTTGTTCTTCATGAATTCATTTGTGTACAAGATTCCTTTGCATAGGAAGTGGGTTAGACTTAAATGTGTTTTGAATTTGCTTCTTGATGCTCTCTTTGCTTCAACTCTTATTTCTTGGGAGTGCATCATTGAAATTACTAAGCCCATCTTAATGGCTATAAAGAAAGCACTTCTTGGGAGATAACCCATGTTTTTATTTTACTACAGTACTTTTGTTTTATATTTGAGTCTTGGAAGTTGTTATTACTGTAGCAACCTCTCCTTATCTTTATTTTATTGCATTGTTGTGCCAAGTGAAGTCTTTGATAGAAAGGTTGATACTAGATTTGGATTACTGCGCAGAAATAGATTTCTGTCTGTCACGAATTTGGGCAGGGTTCTCTGTAGGTAACTCAGAAAAATCTGCCAATTTACGTGCGTGATCCTCAGATATGTACGCAACTTTCATTCAATTTGAGCATTTTCATCTGAGCATGTCTGGTGCCTCTAAAAAATTCGTCTTTACGGACTGTTCTGTTTTGACAGATTCTGCCTTTTATTTCACATTGTCTCTTTTGCTGTGTTTGATGGATTTCTTTGTTCCATTAACTTCCAGTAGCTTCGAGCAATGTCCAGAAGTGTTAAGAATGATTATGTAACCTCTTAACATGTGAATTTTTGATTATGCACTAACCCTCTAATGAGTTTGTTTTGAGTTTGGTGTGGAGGAAGTTTTCAAGGGTTAGGAGAAGAGGATGATATAATAGGATCAATAAGAATGAAAAGTCTAAGCTTGGGGATGCCCCGGTGGTTCATCCCTGCATATTTCTAGAAGACTCAAGCATCTAAGCTTGGGGATGCCCAAGGCATCCCCTTCTTCATCAACAATTTATCAGGTCACTTCTCTTGAAACTATATTTTTATTCGGTCACATCTTATGTACTTTACTTGGAGCGTCTGTGTGCTTTTATTTTCGTTTTGTTATTTTCATTCTCTGAATAAATGCTTGTGTGGGAGAGAGACACGCTCCGCTGGTTCATATGAACACATGTGTTCTTAGCTTTTAATGTTCATGGCGAAGGTTGAAACTGCTTCGTTAATTGTTATATGGTTGGAAACGGGAAATGCTACATGTGGTAATTGGTATAATGTCTTGAATAATGTGATACTTGGCAATTGTTGTGCTCATGTTTAAGCTCTTGCATCATATACTTTGCACCTATTAGTGAAGAAATACATAGAGCTTGCTAAAATTTGGTTTGCATGATTGGTCTCTCTAAAGGTCTAGATATTTTCTAGTAAGGGTTTGAACAACAAGGAAGACAGTGTAGAGTCTTATAATGCTTGCAATATGTTTTTATGTGAGTTTTGCTGTACCAGTTCATACTTGTGTTTGCTTCAAATAGCATTGCTAGCCTAAGCCTTGTATTGAGAGGGAATACTTCTCATGCATCCAAAATCCTTGAGCCAAACACTATGCCACTTGTGTCCACCATACCTACCTACTACATGGTATTTTCAGCCATTCCAAAGTAAATTGCTTGAGTGCTACCTTTAAACAATTCAAAAGTTATTACCTCTTATTTGTGTCAATGTTTTATAGCTCATGAGGAAGTATGTGGTGTTTATCTTTCAATCTTGTTGGGCATCTTTCACCAATGGACTAGTGGCTTCATCTGCTTATCCAATAATTTTGAAAAAAGAGCTGGCAATGGGGTTCCCAGCCCTGAATTAATTAACTCTCATAATTTTACAAATAGACGCTCCTCCATGGTATGTGATTCTTGGACGGCACCCGAGGATTCGGTTAGCCATGGCTTGAGAAAGCAAAGGTGGGGAGGAGTGTCATCTAAATAAAACTAAAATAAAAATGCACTCCTTCATGGTATGAGATTGTTGGCAGGCACCCGAGGATTCGGTTAGCCATGGTTTGTGAAAGCAAAGGTTGGAAGGAGTGTCACCCAAAAATAAAAATTTCATGGGAGCCGCTCTTTGAAAGTCTGTCTGGCAAGGGGTTAGAGTGCCCATTACCATTCATTGACAACAACAAACACCTCTCAAAACTTTACTTTTGTGCTCTCTTTATGTTTTCAAAATAAAAGCTCTAGCACAAATATAGCAATCCATGCTTCCCTCTGCGAAGGGCCATTCTTTTACTTTTATGTTGAGTCAGTTCACCTATTTCCTTCTATATTAGAAGCAAACACTTGTGTTAACTGTGCATTGATTCCTACATACTTGCATATTTGCATTCATCATATTACTTTGCATTGACAACTATCCATGAGATATACATGTTACAAGTTGAAAGCAACCGCTGAAACTTATATCTTCCTTTGTGTTGCTTCAATGCCTTTAGTTTGAATTTATTGCTTTATGAGTTAACTCTTATGCAAGACTTATGGATGCTTGTCTTGAAAGTACTATTCATGAAAAGTCTTTGCTATATGATTCAGTTGTTTAATCATTGTCTTTACCATTGCTTTGAATCACTTCAATTCATCTCATATGCTTTACAATAGTATGATCAAGATTATGTTGGTAGCATGTCACTTCAGAAATTATTCTTTTATCGTTTACCTACTCGAGGACGAGTAGGAACTAAGCTTGGGGATGCTGATACGTCTCCAACGTATCTATAATTTCTGATGTTCCATGCTTGTTTTATGACAATACCTACATGTTTTGCTTGCACTTTATATCATATTATGGAATTTATTGGACTAACCTATTAACAAGATGCCACAAATTTCTGTTTATTATGTTTGTTTATTGCAGAAAAGGCCCAAAAACCAAAGTGCTCGGAAAAATCCAGAAAAATCACAGAAATTCTATTTCGCCGGAAGACTCACGGAGCCAGAAGGGCAAGCCAGGAGGAGGCCCGGGGCCTCCTCACAATAGGCCGGCGCGGCCAGAGAGGTGGTCACCCCACCCTATGGGGTGGGCCCCTCGGGACTCTTCCGACTCCGACTCTTCGCCTATTTAAGCCGTCGTGACCTAAAACTTCGACACCGATTGACGAAACTCCAGAAAGACTCCAGGGACGCCGCCGCCATCGCGAAACTCCAATTCGGGGGACAGAAGTCTTTGTTCTGGCACCCTGCCGGGACGGGGAATTGCCCCCGGAAGCCGTCTCCACCGCCATCTTCACCGCCATCACTGCCTCCATGATGAGGAGGGAGTAATTCACCCCCGAGGCTGAGGGCTCTGCTGTAGCTATGTGGTTCATCTCTCTCTTTGTGATCTAGTTGAATATCATCTATGTGCTACTCTAGTGATGTTATTAAAGTAGTCTATTCCTCCTCGATGATGTAATGTTGACGAGTGTGTGCATCATGAAGTACTTGGTATATGCTATGATTGTGATCTCTTGTAGATTATGAAGTTAACTATTACTATGATGGTATTGATGTGATCTATTCCTCCTTTCATAGTGTGATGGTAACAGATGTGCATGCTATGTTAGTACTTGGTATAGTTGTGTTGATCTATCATGCACTCTAAGGTTATTTAAATATGAATATCGAATGTTGTGGAGCTTGTTAACTCCGGCATTGAGGTGCTCTTGTAGCCCTACGCAATTAGTGGTGTTCATCATCCAACAGGAGAGTGTAGAGTGGTTTTATCATGTGATCAATGTTGAGAGTGTCCACTAGTGAAACTAGGATCCCTAGGCCTTGTTTCCAAACATCGAATCTCCGTTTGTTTACTGTTCCGTTTCATGTTTACTCGCTGCCATATTTTATTCAGATTGCTATTGCCACTCATATTCATCCATATCATTTGCATCTCACTATCTCTTCGCCGAACTAGTGCACCTATACATCTGACAAGTGTATTGGGTGTGTTGGGGACACAAGAGACTTCTTGCATTGTGATTGCAGGGTTGCTTGAGAGGGATATATTTGACCTCTTCCTCCCTGAGTTCGATAAACCTTGGGTGATCCACTTAAGGGAAAACTTGCTGCTGTTCTACAAACCTCTGCTCTTGGAGGCCCAACACTGTCTATAGGAAAAGAAGCGTGCGTAGACATCAGTACTCTAAACATAGGCATGATAGATATAATTCTAACAATAGAACTTAGCAACTATGTTACAACATGAGAAGTAACTCAAACAAAAGATCATTTTTAGCTCAGTAGAGAAGGAAATTCTTTTATGACTTGAGGCATTATTTTTGGGATGACCCACATTTATATAAAGAAGGAGTTGATGGCATTATGAGAAGGTGTGTTCCGGAATTTGAACAACAAGAGATATTGAAGAAATGCCATAGTAGTGCTTATGGAGGGCATCACGCTGGAGATAGGACCAAAAGGTTCTACAATCCGGTTTTGGCCTACTCTTTTTAAAGATGCAAGAAAATTTATTTTATCTTGTGATGAATGTCAAAGAGTTGGTAATATTTCTCGATGCAATGAAATACCTATGAATTATTCGCTTGTTATTGAACCATTTGATTGTTGGGGGTTTGACTTTATGGGTCCTTTTCCCCCGTCAAAACGTTACACTCATATTCTAGTTGATGTTGATTATGTTACTAAATGGGTAGAAGCCATACCGACAAGTAGCGCCGACGGTGAGACTTCGTTAAAAATGCTTAAAGATATTATTTTTCCTAGATTCGGAGTGCCTAGCTATCTTATGACCGATGGCGGTTCTCATTTTATTCACGGTGGTTTTAGAAAAACTCTTGCTAAGTACGATGTTATCCATAGAATCGCTTCAACTTTCACCCCCAAACTAGTGGACAGGTAGAATTATCTAATACAGAGATCAAGTCAATTTTGCAAAAGACTGTCAATAGATCTAGAAAGAATTGGGCTGATAAGCTGAATGATGCTTTATGGGCCTATATGACCGCTTATAAAAATCCTATGGGTATGTCTCCTTACAAGATGGTTTATGGGAAAGCTTGTCATTTTCCCTTAGAATTAGAACACAAAGTTTATTGGGCAGTGAAAGAGTTGAATAGAAATTTTAAATTAGCCGGTGAGGAAAGGTTGCTTGATTTGAGTTCTCTTGATGAATGGAGAACCGAGGCTTATGAAAATGCTAGGCTTTTCAAAGAGAAAGTGAAGCAGCGGCATGATAGGAGGATTCTCAAGAGAGAATTCCATGTAGGTGAAAAGGTTTTATTATACAAATCTCGTCTAAGATTTTTTGCAGGGAAATTACTCTCGAAATGGGAAGGTCCATATGTCATTGTGGAGGTATATCATTCCGGCGCAATAAAAATTGCTTCGTTAAAGGATGACAAAACACAAGTGGTGAATGGACAAAGACTCAAACATTACATTTCTGGAGATTCTTTTAATGAAGACGTTGATGTTATTGAAGTAAAGACTCCGGAGGAATTCATTAAAGATCAAATGCAACAGTCTGTAGAGTCCGGTTTCGAATAGGTAACAGTTTTGGTAAGAGAAAGTTCGCGTTTTTTTTCGAAGTAATTTTTTGTTGTTTTCGAAATATTTAACAATTTACGAGATGAAAACGGAGTCGAGGTGACGCACGGAGTGGCCATACATGGCCCAGGCGCGGGCCCACCCTTGGCCGCGCCTGGGGTGTGTATTGCCACCCCGGAGTCCATCATATCTCCGCCCCATTTTCGTCATGTGTTTCCCTTATATTGCAAAACTTTTCGTTATTTAATCCCGAGGAAGTTTCGAGGTTTGTATCTCGAGTTCTCGCCGCGTTTTGTTTCGACCTGTTTCTGCCAGGAATATTCGTTGTTTGGTGCCGCCATGTCTTCGTCTGGATCAACTGGAGACAGCCTCTTCATGGGTGGCACCAACCTGTACCTGAATGAGTTGATGACGCATCCCAAGGAGCTATTGTTCAAGGATGGGAAGGTGCAAATAGAAGATGTCCGCGGACCTAAAGGAGTGGGTGATCTTGAAGCCAGGGTGGAAAAGCTGGAGCAGGAAGTCTTTGAGTATAGGAAGATGGCGGAGCGTGAAGTGCACATTATTCACAAGATCCATGCCAAGCTTGTTGCCGAGATCAAGAAGGAGGGACATATTGCTGCAAGGGCAACTAACATTGGACGTGTCTTTTCTCATAACTTGCAGGGACCAACGCCGCCGATTCTAAACCTAAGCTCTATCCCTTCAGCTGAAGAAGCCGTCCGTGTTGTTGATGAGTTTTTTTTGATAATTATCGAGCTCTGAGGAAGGAGGTGGATAGACTCCTTGAGGAGAACACCAGACTTTGCAGAATGCTGGAATATTACTCAATTCCCATTACAAGGCCACCACCGCCATCTTTAGATAACAATGAATCTCTTCGAGTCTTAGTGTAGAACTGCCAAACTGAGAAGCTGAAGCTGAAGGAGATCTTTAAGAATCGCAGGAACGGGCCACTTCCACCGGCACCTGAGGAGTGATTGTCTTCGGTATAGGCATCCCCTTGGCTTGTTCCAAGTTTGGGGGAGTGCCGCGGTATCACTATCACCTTTATCTTTATTTTTAGTCGAGTCATTATCATGAATAAAGTGGTTGTCATATAGGATAGTTTGCAGATTGGAGGTATCGCTCTTTTATTTTGTCTCATTGTATCCCTTGGTGTGAGTCGCCTATATGAATTATTAATGAGAAGCCCTCTTATTTACTTTATGCACACTTTATTTTAGTTTGCAATTTCAGCGGTGTGATCATTCTTGCTAATTGGTGTTGGTATCATTTCAGGAGTATTGAATACATCTTATTGGTTTTGGAAAATCTATTATTGGTCAGTAGCAACATTATTTTGAAGATCGGAGAGAAAAAGAAAAAGGTACATGCAGATATATTATTCATATTCTTTATTTCTTGATTCACTCAAAAGCTTGGTATTCTCAAATCAATATCATTTGTACTTTCAAGATGAGTTATTTGAATTGCTTTTTGATACATGTATATTTGCTTGTTTCACTTATATTCATATGCTTACTACCCAGCCATGCTAGCCAAAAGCCTGTATTGAGAGTAAATACTTCTCATGCATCCAAATCCCAACCAAAATACTCATGCCATTTGTGTCCACCATATCTACCTATATGTGGTATTTCACCGCCACTCCAAGTAAATTTTCGCGTGCCACCTTTAAAACCTTCAACTACATCTCATTTTGTGTTTATGTTTTTAGCTCATGAGGATGTGAAAGTTATTATTGTCGTCTACCATACTTTACTAAGTACAACAAGACTCGTGAGCTTCAACTCGCTTGTCAATAAAAAAATGATAGATATAAAAAAGAAGAAGAGCTGGTTTGACCACAACTTCCAAAAGGGGAAGAAAATACGAAAGTATAAGAAAGTGACACTCCTCCATGGTTTGTGATTGCTGGTCGGCACCCGAGGATTCGGCTAGCCATGGTATGTGTAAGAAATGTATGGGAGGAGTGTCACGGTTTTATAAATAGCATGAATAAAAAGAGGCTTCACCCAAATATTTCGGAACCGCTCTCAAACTTGTTTAGTATGGAAGATGACAAAAACACTTGTACCTATTTGTTGACAAAAGCAGCCACCTCTCAAAGCAATCTTTTATTCAGTTTTGCAAACAAAAAGCTCTAGCACATGTTTAATCTCTGCTTCCCTCTGCGAAGGGCCATTCTTTTACTTTCATGTTGAGTCAGTGCACCTATTCCCTCTATCTTAAAGCAAGCATGTGAACCGTTGTGATTCAATCATCTATGAATGTTGATGTATGCAATTGTCTTTTTAACTCTTACTTATACAGCACAATGTTTCTACCCAAATGAATACAATGTTGAAAGCCATCGATGAATGAAAAGAGGATGCAATAATTGAGGATGATGGTATGTGAAAGTTTATTAGTTGTTAATTGTTCTCTGACCAAGAACAAAAGGTTTGCCATGCCAATTATGATTTCCTTTACATACTCCTATGTGTTGATTCCTTATTCAATGCAAGTGGATCATATTTGAGGATGTTGCTGTCTATGATAGCTTGTGTGTTGGTGAGTGCATGTAATGCTTCTTGTTCGTATTTTGTTATCGACACTTCACTCCATAAACCTGTGGTCCGGTTTACTGAGCTCAGCTTTTTCTTGGGGACAAGCAAGGTCTAAGCTTGAGGGAGTTGATACGTCCAATTTGCATCACTATTTTGTATTATAATCTACTGTTATTTATTGATATATTTCATATTTAGACATCATACTTATGTTATTTTATCTATTTTTGCATGTTTGATGATTTTAACGGGATTTGCTGCCGGAGCTGGAATTCTGCTAGAAAAGTGGTCATCAGCGTACCATACTTCGAAAGATCAGAAAATTGCAGAAACTTTCACGAAGATCTTATTTTCCCGGATGACGGAGATAGCCAGAAGGAGGACCTGAGGGGGGCCACCATTGGGCAATACAATGCCCAGGTGCGGGCCCTACCCTGGCCGTGCCTGGGACATGTATGGCCGCCCTGTCCCACATCTGACACCGCTTGATACGTCTCCGACGTATCGATAATTTCTTATGTTCCATGCCACATTATTGATGATACCTACATGTTTTATGCATACTTTATGTCATATTTATGCATTTTCCGGCACTAACCTATTAACGAGATGCCGAAGAGCCGATTGCTTGTTTTCTGCTGTTTTTGGTTTCGAAATCCTAGTAAGGAAATATTCTCGGAATTGGACGAAATCAACGCCCAGGGGCCTATTTTGCCACGAACCTTCCAGAAGTCCGAGGGAGAGACGAAGTGGGGCCACGGGGCGCCGCCACACTAGGGCGGCGCGGCCCAGGGGGGCCCGCGCGGCCCTAGCGTGTGGGGCCCCCGTGACGCCTCCTGACCTGCCCTTCCGCCTACTTAAGTCTTCGTCGACAATAGCCCCAGTACCGAGAGTCACGATACGGAAAACCTTCCAGAGACGCCGCCAATCCCATCTCGGGGGATTCAGGAGATCGCCTCCGGCACCCTGCCGGAGAGGGGAATCATCTCCCGGAGGACTCTTCACCGCCATGGTCGCCTCCGGAGTGATGAGTGAGTAGTTCACCCCTGGACTATGGGTCCATAGCAGTAGCTAGATGGTCGTCTTCTCCTAATTATGCTTCATTGTCGGGTCTTGTGAGCTGCCTAACATGATCAAGATCATCTATCTGTAATGCTACATGTTGTGTTTGTTGGGATCCGATGGATAGAGAATACTATGTTATGTTGATTATCAATTTATATCTATGTGTTGTTTATGATCTTGCATGCTCTCCGTTGTTAGTAGAGGCTCTGGCCAAGTTTTTGCTAGTAACTCCAAGAGGGAGTATTTATGCTCGATAGTGGGTTCATGCCTCCATTAAATCTGGGACAGTGACGGAAAGTTCTAAGGTTGTGGATGTGCTGTTGCCACTAGGGATAAAACATCGATGCTATGTCCGAGGATGTAGTTGTTGATTACATTACGCACCATACTTAATGCAATTGTCTGTTGTTTGCAACTTAATACTGGAAGGGGTTCGGATGATAACCTGAAGGTGGACTTTTTAGGAATAGATGCATGCTGGATAGCGGTCTATGTACTTTGTCGTAATTGAACGGATCGTAGCGAACAAGAGGGGGGGGTGAATGGCGCTACGGCAAGTTTTAACCTTTTTCAAGTTTAAGCGCAACGGAAGGTAAAGGTGATAACTTTTGCTATAGCGGTGTTCCTACAATGAAGCTAGAGCATGTGCAACAAGTAAAGGAATCAACAAGATAGTAAGAGAGAGGAGTGAGACAACCGGGGGGGGGGCGCGAGGCGAGTCGAGGTTTGTTTCCCGCAGTTCCCTCCACTAAAGGAGGTACGTCTGTGTTGAGGAGGTGCTAGTCTCACACAAGAGACTATGCGGCCACACCACGAAGGAAGGCCTCACCCTCTTCCTCGAGAGAGCTCCACGAAGGTGCTCTCCCTCTTCCACTAAGGCACCGGTCGAGGCGGTGATTCCTTCACAAGGTTGGGGCGAGCTCCACACACACAAGGATGCTCCCAACACCCTATGGAGCTAGTACATCACCAAGCTAGGCTCCATAGCTGCTCATCTCCAATGCTCCACCATAGGAACTCATCTCCAATGCTCCACCAAAGGAACCCCTCCAATACTCCACCAAGAAGCTCCTCCAATGCGCCACCAAAGGAACTCTTCCAAGTGCTCCACCAAGAAGCTCTTCCAATGCTCCACCAAGAAGCTCTCCCACCAAGGAACCCTAACAACAAGATCCACTAAGGACTACCACGAATTGGTGAACTTTCTCTCGGTGGAATGATAGATCGGGGTCTCCTCCACCACCACACAAAATATGAGCAAGATTGGTTGGGTGGATGAGGAGATCCCCTCAATTTTGAGCTCAGCAACAATGGAGGAGAGAGAGAGAGAAGAGCTGAGCAGGGGTGGAGAAGAAGGGGCCTTTATATAGGTCCCTCCAAATCCAACCGTTGCCCTCTGTTTTGGCCTAAGCGGTACTACCGCTCCTAGAAGCGGTACTACCGCTCTGAGTTCGAATTCCCCACTGAACTTGTCCACGTGGACACATTGCGGTACTACCGCTAGCGGTACCGCAATGGGGTCCAAACCTTACTGGATCCCAAGCGGTACCCGAGCGGTACCAGAGCGGTACTACCGTAATGCGTTACGGTACTTCGCGCGGTACCGTGGGAGGTACTACCACCCTCAAGCGGTACTACCGCTCCAGGTACCGCGAAGGTACCGCAACGTGCTCTGTGGGAGAAAACCAAGTGCAATGCTCAGAGCGGTACCACGGGCGGTACCAGTAGAGGCAGCGGTACTACCGCTGCTGGTACCGGTAGTACCGCTATGGCCAAAACAGATTTCCTCTCTTCCTCTCCTACCAAGTCACCTCACGACACACACGCAAAACCAGAAACCCTAAGAACTACGCTTCGGTCTTCTGATCATTATGTGCTCAGCGAGGGTACCGTGCATCTTGCAAACCTATCAATGACAAACTTTGTGCACGGTTAGAATTGTTCGAGTGTTGTTATCAAACACACAAAACACGGGATATGAATCTTGCTCTTACAATCTCCCCCTTTTTGGTGTTTGATGACAACACACGAATTTGCAATAAATCATAGGATATTATGATAAGGAACTTTAGTTTGCAAGTATAGGCGAAGCTCCCCCTAGATGTGTGCATATTTAAAATATGCATTTGTATACAAATGCACACATCCTAGAGAGAACTCCCCCTAAATTTCACAAACCAAGCACAAGTGCTAAGATGATCATATAACAAGATAATGTAGCACAAGTACACAATAGAGGCAAGAATATGTGTATATAGGGGAGTTTGGGTGAACCTTTTCATACCTTTGCCTTGAGAAAATCCAAACTCACCATAAGTATAAGTGTCACCACCATAATAATAAGTGCCTCCATAGGAATGATATGGCCAAACAACGAATAAACAATAGAGACCAATGACCATAAAGCTGAGAACGATTAAGTCTTAATACAAACGGGGGGTCGGGAGACCCATGAATAGAGTAGCAAGCACATATGAATAAGTTCCGAATAACTAATGGAAAGTTTTGATGCCAAGGCCGAAAGAACCAAAACGAAAGTCACCAAGCCCTTGGCATCCCCATGCAAATTCCCGTCCTAATAGATCAACTTCTCCCCCTTTGGCATCGAGACACCAAAAAGGGAGAAGGAGCATACTAGCGTCCCAAGGGAATCACTCGTCGACGCCATCCTCCTCGTCATCATCCTCCTCATCGTCATCACCCTCATCGTCATCACCTCCAAGCTCGACGTCCTCCTCCTCTTCATCCTCATACTCTTCATCTTGGGCAACTCCTTTGCCATGGGGTGGCTCCTCGGACTCCTCGGAGCTAGACCACACAAGCTTTGACTTCCACTCACCGGGGGGAGTGATGTTTTCCTCGGAGCCCTCGGAGACCGGGAGTTGCATGTGCCTCATCATCGCCTTTTGGCGTTGGCGAATCTTCTTGTTGTCGTGATGGGCTTGGTACATCCTATCCTCGAGGTCCCTCTTGAAGCAAAAGGACTTCTTGAGGCGAGCGGTGAGCTTGGCGAAGAGTCCCTTTTGCTTGATGGAGTTGGGCACATAGTCGGAGTCCTCGCTGTTGGCGTCATCTTCATCCTTGTCTCTTGCGGCTCCTTTGCCAAATCTTGGGAGGTCGTGGTCCTTGACAAGAGGACTCTTCTCCTTGTGAATGGTGACGTTGGGGCGGCATTGTGCTAGAAGATCTCCACGGCCTTCTTGATCCCACTTGGAACAAATGAGCCTCATGAGATAGGGAGCATATTGGGGAAGCTTGCGGAGGAAGGCACAATCACGCATCTCATGCCACATGTAGTCCATGATGTCCAGTTGCTTGCCGCGACCCCTTTGCTGATCAGTGCGCACAAGAAGATTCACAAGGAATCCGTGCACCTCGTCGTGGTTGGTATGCTTGGGGTTGATGGTGCTACGGTAGATGCGGTTCATGATGTCATAGACCGGCAGGAGGCCCTTGGTGCTGCCACACAACATTCTCCCTCGAATGTAGAGGTCGGCCATCTTCTCCTTGGCCATGGGCTTGGCTTGGAGGTGAATGCGGAAGTAGTCGACGTCATTCAAGGGGATCTCATAGCCAAGGCATCGAGCAAAGTCTTACCAAGAGGCCTCCATCACATGCTCCTTGGTCATCCACTTCAAAGAGCGATAGCCACCATCATCCTCAAGAAAGACCACGGTGGCATAGAATTGGCAAATCACCTCCCGGGAGAAATCGTGAGAGAACGTCATGATAGGAATGAGACCTTGTTCCTCACAAATCTCCAAAGCTTCTCCAAAATAGTCGGGGTCGGAGCGGAGCTTCTCCAAGCTTATGGAGTATTGGGGGCAGCACTTAAACTCTTTGGCCCCATAGACCTCGTAGTAGATCCTCTCTTGACTTATGTGATGAAAGTAGGGATTGGTGCATTGGCGAACATTTCTTGGGAGCAAATAAGGATTGGCTCCCCGCACCTCCATGAATTGGCGCTTCTTCACATCAAGCATAGACTGTTGGGGACCCCTTGCCCCTGCTGCTGCATCTCTCTGTCTCTTGGTGGTCCTAGACGGCATGATCTCTTCTTGCTCCTCCTCGCGATGACGACGAGAGGATGGCTTGACCTTGCCACCACGGGTCTTTGGTGCATGATGTCTACGGGTGCTTCTATTCTTGTAGACAGTGTTGGGCCTCCAAGAGCAGAGGTTTGTAGAACAGCAGCAAGTTTCCCTTAAGTGGATCACCCAAGGTTTATCGATCTCAGGGAGGAAGAGGTCAAAGATATCCCTCTCATGCAAACTTGCAACCACAAAGCAAGAAGTCTCTTGTCTCCCCAACACACCTAATAGGTGCACTAGTTCGGCGAAGAGATAGTGAAATACAGGTGGTATGAATGTATATGAACAGTAGTAACGGCGCCAGAAAAGTGCTTGCTGGCGTGTAGTTGATGGTGGTATTATTGCGGACAGTACAGATGCAGTAGAACAGTAAACAAGCAGCGATAGCAGTATTTAGGAACAAGGCCTAGGGATCATACTTTCACTAGTGGACACTCTCAACATTGATCACATACTAGAATAAATAGATAGATGCTAGACTCTACACCCTCTTGTTGGATGATGAACACCACTAACTGTGTAGGATTACACGAACCCTCAATGCCGGAGTTAACAAGCTCCACAATATTCGATGTTCATATTTAAATAACCTTAGAGTGCATGACAGATCAACATAACCAAACCAAGTACTAACATAGCATGCACACTCGTCACCTTCACGCTACGAAAGGAGGCATAGATCACATCAATACCATCATAGCAATAGTTAACTTCATAATCTACAAGAGATCACAATCATAGCCTACGCCAAGTACTAACACGATGCACACACTGTCACCATTACACCGTGCAGGAGGAATAAACTACTTTAATAACATCACTAGAGTGGCACACAGATAAATTGTGATACAAAACACATTGCAATCATAAAGAGATATAAATAAGCACTTCACTATGCCATTCATAACAATGAATAAGTATTCTGTGAAATATAGCCTAAGAGACCCACACGGTGCACACACTCGTCACCTTTACACACGTGGGACAAGGAGTCTCCGGAGATCACATAAGTAAAATCCACTTGACTAGCATAATGACATCTAGATTACAAGCATCATCATATGAATCTCAATCATGTAAGGCAGCTCATGAGATTATTGTATTGAAGTACATAGGAGAGAGATGAACCACATAGCTACCGGTACAGCCCCGAGCCTCGATGGAGAACTACTCCCTCCTCATGGGAGACAGCAGCGTTGATGAAGATGGCGGTGGTGTCGATGGAGAAGCCTTCCGGTTGCACTTCCCCGTCCCGGCGGCGTGCCGGAACAGAGAGTCCTGTCCCCCAGATCTTGGCTTCGCGATGGCGGCGGCTCTGGAAGGTTTCTCGTACTGTGGCTTTTCCGTGTCGATGTTTTAGGTCAGGGACCTTTTTATAGGCGAAGAGGCGGAGTCGGAGGGTCGACGATGCGGTGAGATGATAAGGTGGCGCGGCCAGGGCCTGGGCTGCGCCGGCCTACCTCCTGGGCCCCCTGTGGGTCCACTCTGGCGACTCTCGGGTGTTCTGGATGCTTCCGGGGATTCTAAGATGCTGGGCGTTGATTTCGTCCGATTCCGAGAATATTTCCTTACTAGGATTTCTGAAACCAAAAACAGCGAGAAAACAGAACCGGCCCTTCGGCATCTCGTCAATAGGTTAGTTCCGGAAAATGCATAATAATGACATAAAGTGTGCATAAAACATGTAGATATCATCAATAATGTGGCATGGAACATAAGAAATTATCGATACGTCGGAGACGTATCAGCATCCCCAAGCTTAGTTTCTGCTCGTCCCGAGCAGGTAAACGATAACAAAGATAATTTCTGGAGTGACATGCCATCATAACCTTGATCATACTATTGTAAGCACATGTAATGAATGCAGCGATCAAAACAATGTAAATGACATGAGTAAACAACTGAATCATATAGCAAAGACTTTTCATGAATAGTACTTCAAGACAAGCATCAATAATTCTTGCATAAGAGTTAACTCATAAAGCAATAATTCAAAGTAAAGGTATTGAAGCAACACAAAGGAAGATTAAGTTTCAGCGATTGCTTTCAACTTGTAACATGTATATCTCATGGATATTGTCAACATAGAGTAATATAACAAGTGCAATATGCAAGTATGTAGGAATCAATGCACAGTTCACACAAGTGTTTGCTTCTTGAGATGGAGAGAAATAGGTGAACCGACTCAACATAAAAGTAAAAGAAAGGCCCTTCGCGAGAGGAAGCATCGATTGCTATATTTGTGCTTGAGCTTTGATTTTGAAAACAAGAAACAATTTTGTCAACGGTAGTAATAAAGCATATGCATCATGTAAATTATATCCTACAAGTTGCAAGCCTCATGCATAGTATACTAATAGTGCCCGCACCTTGTCCTAATTAGCTCGGATTACCCGGATTATCATCGCAACGCATATGTTTTAACCAAGTGTCACAAAGGGGTGCCTCTATGCCGCTTCGTACAAAGGTCTAAGGAGAAAGCTCGCATTGGATTTCTCGCTATTGATTATTCTCAACTTAGACATCCATACCGGGACAACATAGACAACAGATAATGGACTCCTCTTTTATGCATAAGCATTCAACAATTATTAATTTTCTCATATGAGATTGAGGATATTTGTCCAAAACTGAAACTTCCACCATGGATCATGGCTTTAGTTAGCGGCCCAATGTTCTTCTCTAACATTATGCAATGCTCTAACCATTTTGGTGGTAAATCTCCCTTACTTCGGACAAGACGAACATGCATAGCAACTCACATGATATTCAACAAAGAGTAGTTGATGGCGTCCCCAGGAACATGGTTATCGCACAACAAGCAACTTAATAAGAGATAAAGTGCATAAGTACATATTCAATACCACAATAGTTTTTAGGCTATTTGTCCCATGAGCTATATATTGTAAAGGTAGAGAATAGAAATTTAAAGGTAGCACTCAAGCAATTTACTTTGGAATGGCGGAGAAATACCATGTAGTAGGTAGGTATGGTGGACACAAATGGCATAGTGGTTGGCTCAAGGATTTTGGATGCATGAGAAGTATTCCTTCTCGATACAAGGCTTAGGATAGCAAGGTTTATTTGAAACAAACACAAGGATGAAGCGGTGCAGCAAAACTCACATAAAAGACATATTGTAAACATTATAAGACTCTACACCGTCTTCCTTGTTGTTCAAACTCTTTACTAGAAATTATCTAGACCTTAGAGAGACCGATTATGCAAACCAAATTTAGCAAGCTCTATGTATTTCTTCACTAATAGGTGCAAAGTATATGATGCAAGAGCTTAAACATGAGCACAACAATTGCCAAGTATCACATTATTCAAGACATTTTACCAATTACTACATGTAGCATTTTCTGTCTCCGACCATATAACAATTAACGAAGCAGTTTCAACCTTCGCCATGAAAATTAAAAGCTAAGAACACATGTGTTCATATGAACCAGCGGAGCGTGTCTCTCTCCCACACAAGCATTTATTCAAACAAAAAACAAAAACAAAAGCACACAGACGCTCCAAGTAAAGTACATAAGATGTGATGGAATAAAAATATAGTTTCAAGAGAAGGAACCTGATAATTTGTCGATGAAGAAGGGGATGCCTTGGGCATCCCCAAGCTTAGATGCTTGAGTCTTCTTGAAATATGCAGGGGTGAACCACCGGGGCATCCCCAAGCTTAGAGCTTTCACTCTCCTTGATCATGTTGTATCATCTCCCTCTCTTGACCCTTGAAAACTTCCTCCACACCAAACTCGAAACAAATCATTAGAGGGTTAGTGCATAATCAAAAATTCACATGTTCAGAGGTGACACAATCATTTTTAACACTTCTGGACATTGCTCAAAGCTACTGGAAGTCAATGGAACAAAGAAATCCATCCCACATAGCAAAAGAAGCGATGTGAAATAAAAGGCAGAATCTATCAAAACAGAACAGTCCGTAAAGACGAATTTTATTGAGGCACCAGACTTGCTCAAATGAAAATGCTCGAATTGAATGAAAGTTGCATACATATCTGAGGATCATTCACGTAAATTGGCATAATTTTCTGAGTTACCTACAGAGAATTTGGCCCAGATTCGTGACAGCAAAGAAATCTGTTTCTGCGCAGTAATCCAAATCTAGTATGAACCTTACTATCAACGACTTTACTTGGCACAACAATGCAATAAAATAAGATAAGGAGAGGTTGCTACAGTGGTAACAACTTCCAAGACACAAATATAAAACAAAATTGCTGTAGCAAAATAAACACATGGGTTATCTCCCAAGAAGTTCTTTCTTTATAGCCATTAAGATGGGCTCAAGCAGTTTTAATGATGCACTCGCAAGAAATAAGAGTTGAAGCAAAAGAGAGCATCAAGAAGCAAATTCAAAACACGTTTAAGTCTAACATGCTTCCTATGCATAGGAATCTTGTAAATAAACAAGTTCATGAAGAGCAAAGTAACAAGCATAGGAAGATAGAACAAGTGTAGCTTCAAAAATTTCAGCACATAGAGAGGCATTTTAGTAACATGAAAATTTCTACAACCATATTTTCCTCTCTCATAGTAACTTTCAGTAGCATCATGAGCAAACTCAACAATATAACTATCACATAAAGCATTCTTATCATGAGTCTCATGCATAAAATTATTACTCTCCACATAAGCATAATCAATTTTATTAGTAATAGCGGGAGCAAATTCAACAAAGTAGCTATCATTATTATTCTCATCATCAAATATAGGAGGCATATTGTAATCATAATCAAATTCATCCTCCATAACAGGTGGTACCAAAAGACTACTATCATTATAATCATCATAAATAGGAGGCAAAGTATCATCAAAGTAAATTTCCTCCTCAATGCTTGGGGGACTAAAAATATCAAGCTCATCAAAACCAGCTTCCCCAAGCTTAGAATTTTCCATAGCATTAGCAACAATAGTGTTCAAAGCATTCATATTAATAACATTCCCATTAGCATGCATATAAAGTTCCATGGGTTTTTTAATTCTCTCTTCAAACACATCATGTCCTAATTCAAGATAAAGTTCATAAAGATCTCTCATATTTTTGTTGTTTTCCATTATGCCTAACTAGTGTAAAACAAGAAACAAAAAGATGCAATTGCAGGATCTAAAGGAAATAGCTTCGAACGCTCACACAATGGCGCCAGAAAAGTACTGTTACCTGGAACCGGAGTATGAGTGCCTTTTACCTTTCCTCCCCGGCAACGGCGCCAGAAAAGTGCTTGATGTCTACGGGTGCTTCTATTCTTGTAGACAGTGTTGGGCCTCCAAGAGCAGAGGTTTGTAGAACAACAGCAAGTTTCCCTTAAGTGGATCACTCAAGGTTTATCGATCTCAGGGAGGAAGAGGTCAAAGATATCCCTCTCATGCAACCCTGCAACCACAAAGCAAGAAGTCTCTTGTGTCCCCAACACACCTAATAGGTGCACTAGTTCGGCGAAGAGATAGTGAAATACAGGTGGTATGAATGTATATGAACAGTAGTAACGGCGCCAGAAAAGTGCTTGCTGGCGTGTAGTTGATGGTGGTATTATTGCGGACAGTACAGATGCGATGAGAACGAGTAAACAAGCAGACGATAGCGATATTTAGGAACAAGGCCTAGGGATCATACTTTCACTAGTGGACACTCTCAACATTGATCACATACCAGAATAAATAGATAGATGCTAGACTCTACACCCTCTTGTTGGATGATGAACACCACTAACTGTGTAGGATTACACGAACCCTCAATGCCGGAGTTAACAAGCTCCACAATATTCGATGTTCATATTTAAATAACCTTAGAGTGCATGACGAGATCAACATAACCAAACCAAGTACTAACATAGCATGCACACTTTGTCACCTTCACGCTACGAAAGGAGGCATAGATCACATCAATACCATCATAGCAATAGTTAACTTCATAATCTACAAGAGATCACAATCATAGCCTACGCCAAGTACTAACACGATGCACACACTGTCACCATTACACCGTGCAGGAGTAATAAACTACTTTAATAACATCACTAGAGTAGCACACAGATAAATTGTGATACAAAACACATTGCAATCATAAAGAGATATAAATAAGCACTTCACTATGCCATTCATAACAGTGAATGAGTATCCTGTGAAATATAGCCTAAGGGACCCACACGGTGCACACACTGTCACCTTTACACACGTGGGACAAGGAGTCTCTGGAGATCACATAAGTAAAATCCACTTGACTAGCATAATGACATCTAGATTACAAGCATCATCATATGAATCTCAATCATGTAAGGTAGCTCATGAGATTATTGTATTGAAGTATATAGGAGAGAGATGAACCACATAGCTACCGGTACAGCCCCGAGCCTCGATGGAGAACTACTCCCTCCTCATGGGAGACAGCAGCGTTGATGAAGATGGCGGTGGTGTCGATGGAGAAGCCTTCCGGGGGCACTTCCCCGTCCCGGCGGCATGCCGGAACAGAGAGTCCTGTCCCCCAGATCTTGGCTTCGCGATGGCGGTGGCTCTGGAAGGTTTCTCGTACCGTGGCTTTTCCGTGTCGATGTTTTAGGTCAGGGACCTTTTTATAGGCGAAGAGGCGGAGTCGGAGGGTCGACGAGGCGGTGAGATGATAAGGCGGCGCGGCCAGGGCCTGGGCCGCGCCGGCCTACCTCCTGGGCCCCCTGTGGGTCCACTCTGGCGACTCTCGGGTGTTCTGGATGCTTCCGGGGATTCTAAGATGCTGGGCGTTGATTTCGTCCGATTCCGAGAATATTTCCTTACTAGGATTTCGAAACCAAAAACAGCAGAAAACAGCAACTGGCCCTTCGGCATCTCGTCAATAGGTTAGTTCCGGAAAACGCATAATAATGACATAAAGTGTGCATAAAACATGTAGATATCATCAATAATGTGGCATGGAACATAAGAAATTATCGATACGTCGGAGACGTATCAGTGCACCTGTGAACAGCAGAGGTTTGGGAGGGAATAGAGGATAAGTGCACAAGCCTGGAAATTAAAGATCAAAATGGACACTAACAAGCAACATTGGAGACTCAATACAGAGCGGTAGTGCCGCAATTTTCGACCGGTAGTACCGCTTAGACCGGTAGTACCGTCCAGAAATGGGCGGTACTACCGCTCAAGCTCGCACAGCCATATTTGGATTGGTTCATGGCAAAATCGGCTCTCTAGAGTCACGCATTGTTGCTAGCTAGTATCCTTACACATGAATAGCTTCCAAGAGGGCTTCTCCACCACAAATCTCCAACAAACCCTAGCATATGCATCTAGGGAGATCAACTCACCCTAGAGAGAGAAGTTAGGGCTCATACCGGAGGACATGGCGGAGAAGGGGTTGGGGAAGCTTCTCCACGGAGGAGATTTGGCCGACGGCGGCTGGAAAAGGAGATCGGGACCGATCTCCTCGAGCTCTTGAACCTGGGGCGCCCTTTGACTCGAGGTGGAAGAGGGAGTTGTGGTGGATTGGGATGTCCCGATCCCCAACCGGTACTCTTGTCAAAAGGGGCAAGCGGTAGTACCGCTCCTAGAAGCGGTAGTGCCGCTAACCTGTACTAGCCCGGTACTTGAAGCGGTAGTACCGTTCTGGGGACAAATGTTCAGTTTCGTCAGAAAACTGCCCCAGAGCGGTAGTACCGCCCCAAGAAGCGGTAGTACCGTCCACAAATTCAAAAAAAGCTCAGATTTTGGTGTAGACTTGTGCTTTTAGACGGAATTGGCTCAAGAGGTGGATGATGGCTTAGGATTAGATTATGGAACTGTTAAGGTACTACCCAACCAAGCTTGCAAGAATCAAAGCTAGAAAAGCCAAGCTTGGGTGAATCTCCCGAGAAGAAACAAAGAGAAAAGAAGAAACGACAAACAAAACACGAAGAGAAGAAGAAAGAGAAAACAAAAAGAACACCACCTTCTTGGAGAGAAGGTTTGGTGGCCGAGGCCACCGTGTAAGAGTCTGGTAGTGTGAGGTCGCGTAGAGACCTAGGACTCACGACTACTACTCAACATGAAGCTCATAGTCACTAGATTGACGAATAATGCATGCTTTGGGTTTCTTTGTGCATCATGGGGGGAGGGATAGCTCAATAATTTAAACCGCACTCCCCCTATGTCCATGCGTGCTTTTCATCTAGACATATGGCACAAGAGTGGTATAGGTATCCACTTATGACACAATGTCCAAATGAGAAGCACAAGGGTTGAGAGGCAAACCTTGACGATAACCGATAGAGAGTGAGTCCATTATCTTGTTGGGCACATTTGGGAAGAATAGATCCTTGGGATTGCTATACCGTTGAATCCCATCACATCTTGCTCTAGAGAATATCTTGTGCTTTGCTTGGATTATGAGGGAGTCTTGACGCATTAGCATCCCGGCGAGAGAAGATCAAGAGGATAGGTTTGTGTGAGGTTCCTTGATCATCATCGAGATTTGAGTCCTCGCCTTGACATTGTTGGTGTTGATGCCGAACTTGAGGTTGTGGAAGAGGTGACTTATCACTTGGTTGTCCAAAGGAGGTGACTTGGCCTTGTGGTGTAGATGGCTCCATATGGATGGAACTTCGTCCTTCCCCGGTACTCATAGAAGGTAGCGTTTGAGATTGGTGAGAGCCAACACTCATCCTTCCTATGGTAATCGGGGGAATTACATCTCCTTTCTCACAAGAAGCACTTCGCCTTCTCCAAAGAACTATCATATCTCAAGAAGTCTCATCACTCAATACCACAAGCCTCTCAATGGACTCATACTCCATCATTATGCGTGAGTGTCTTCTTAGATTTGTCTCTCACTTCCGGCACCCCTATGAGGTTAGGGTAAGAATATGGCTAGGAGCAAAAGGTGGCTTCCTTCTTTGCCAATGAAGAAAGCCAAACTCCGTTCCATTGTTGCCTCTTTTTGCAAGGATTATGTCATAGAACTTGTATCTAAATTGTTTGGGAAGCTTCATCATGATGCATTTCCTTTCAACACAATTCCTACAAAACACAATCTCTACACAAAGGAGACTAGCTCCACAAGAGGGCCACAACATGTTCATAATAGTAGGTACAAAGACCCAAGAGTGTAGTGCAATGAACAAAGAGTACATATGTAGGAGTCTTGACAAGATAGGACTTTGATCACCACTTTGTCAAGGCTCCATTACCTTTAAGCTTGATTGTGTCGTCATCATGAGAAGGATGGATATAAGGACTTGATGACGACACCAAACTCCTTGCTTCCGGACATAAGACTTGTGGCTTCAAGATAACCACCCAATAAGCACCTCCGAAAGCAAGGTCCTTCATGGATCAAGAGTTGGCAATAGGAGCCCACTTTTCAATGGGCTCTACCTCCATATCCTTTGCTTCATTTATCCCCCCTTCTCTCTCAATCTTCTTTGGCAAAATTGCCACTTCTCCTTCATGGCATACGTCCTCGTGGGCTTCAATGACTCCTTCCAAGAATTGAACTTGAATTTGGAGACTCTCAATCTCGGACTTTAAGTCATTAGCTTCATCTTCCCGGTTCACTAGAGCTTCCTCAAGAAGAGAATTCCTTCTCTCGAGAGAATGCTTGTGTCTCTCCAAGGTGGCAATGTCGTCCTCATGATTGCGACAAATGTAGTCCTTGCTTGAGCGCTTGTATTCTTCTATGGCTTCATCTTGCATAAGCTTGATCACCATGAGTTTGTCCTTGCTCCTCTTAAGATAAGCAATTTCATCCTCATGGTTACAACAAGTGACCTTTTCTTTGCTTGAACGGATCCACTCCAACAAGGACTCATTTTGCCTCTCATTGACTTCAACTAGCTTGGCCTTGTGTTTCTTTAGATTGGCAATCTCTTCTTCATGATCACAACATTGCACCTTCTCTTTACTCAAGCGATAGTATTCATCTAAGGCCTCCTCTTGAGTTGAGATGACATCCAAGAACTTTGCATTGTGTTTTCTTAAGAAGCATACTTCGTCAAGGAGCTTGTCACAACATGAGTTAGGACCTTCATCTTCATTCTTCTTGGCAAAGGTTGCAACATCCTCAATTGACCATTCATGATCTTCTTCAAGATAATTCTTCTTTGTCTTGGGCTTGTCCAAACAACCAAGAGCACAGTCTCGATCCTTGAGTTGGGAGATGAGAGAGTTGTTGTAGTCTTCAAGAATAAGAGCACTAGTTTCAAGAGTCATGCGCATGCACACTTCTTCCTCATAAGCTTGGGTGAGAGAGATAAGCTCCAATTCCTTCTTCTTTGTGAGCCCTTCATTTTCTACCATGTGATCCTCATCATCAAGCATCTTAGTTCTAGGATTCTCGGTGGAGGAAATCTTGGAGATCTCGTTGTTGGGGAATAGCTTGGAGAGCCCTTTGAGAAGAGGTCTACACTCGCTCTTGCGAATGAGCTTTCCATTATGTTCATCTCTTCTCTCAAAGATACATTCCGCAACAAGATGCCTTTTGTCACCACAATTGTAGCATGATACTCTTGATCTTTGTCTCTTGATTTCCTTCAAGTGTTCACGAAACAACGCAAACTTAAACTCAAGCTTGCGCTTAGAGTTGTTCACATGTTTGAGAAAGAGCATGTCAAGTTTGTCCCAAGCTTCCTTGGCGGTCTTGAGCGAATGGATATGAGCGCGATCCTTGGGAGTAATGGCCAAGTGAATCATGTTGATAGCGATGGCGTTGACTTGGTTGTCCACCACTTCTTTCCTTGTCAAGTTCATATGGTCTCGTGGTGAATAGCCTTCCTCAATGATACGCCACAACTCGATGGAAGCACTGCGCATATAGGAACGCATTAAGAATTTCCAATCACCAAATTGATTATAATCAAGTAGTAGAGGTGGAGAACCATTAGGTGCAATGCATGGCACAGGCAATTGAGCATATGAAACATAATCACTTGATGGAGATGCATCCTTCCCCTTTGATGTGGTGTCAACATCTTCAAGGTCCTTTTCCCGATGTGAGTTTGTTGATTTCTCAACAATCTCAACACAAGGAAAAGAGTCAACTTGTGATGGGGAGACATTGACACCTCTATTAGTATCTATGATGGGGTTAGGCTTTTGAGTAATCAACTCCATCATCATGGTCTTCAATTGAGATATAATGGATGACTCCAATTTCTTGAGGTCATGCAAAGTAGCCGGAGTATTATCGACACTTGATGATGGAGATGATTGCTCACGGGAAAGGGCTCCATTCACAACCACCTCTTGTTCGGCCATTTCTTAGGTGGTAAAGCCCGAGCAAGAAAACCTTGCTCTGATACCACTTGAACGGATCGTAGCGAACAAGAGGGGCGGGTGAATGGCGCTACGGCAAGTTTTAACCTTTTTCAAGTTTAAGCGCAACGGAAGGTAAAGGTGATAACTTTTGCTATAGCGGTGTTCCTACAATGAAGCTAGAGCATGTGCAACAAGTAAAGGAATCAACAAGATAGTAAGAGAGAGGAGTGAGACAACCGGGGGGGGCGCGAGGCGAGTCGAGGTTTGTTTCCCGCGAGTTCCCTCCACTAAAGGAGGTACGTCTGTGTTGAGGAGGTGCTAGTCTCACACAAGAGACTATGCGGCCACACCACGAAGGAAGGCCTCACCCTCTTCCTCGAGAGAGCTCCACGAAGGTGCTCTCCCTCTTCCACTAAGGCACCGGTCGAGGCGGTGATTCCTTCACAAGGTTGGGGCGAGCTCCACACACACAAGGATGCTCCCAACACCCTATGGAGCTAGTACATCACCAAGCTAGGCTCCATAGCTGCTCATCTCCAATGCTCCACCATAGGAACTCATCTCCAATGCTCCACCAAAGGAACCCCTCCAATACTCCACCAAGAAGCTCCTCCAATGCTCCACCAAAGGAACTCTTCCAGTGCTCCACCAAGAAGCTCTTCCAATGCTCCACCAAGAAGCTCTCCCACCAAGGAACCCTAACAACAAGATCCACTAAGGACTACCACGAATTGGTGAACTTTCTCTCGGTGGAATGATAGATCGGGGTCTCCTCCACCACCACACAAAATATGAGCAAGATTGGTTGGGTGGATGAGGAGATCCCCTCAATTTTGAGCTCAGCAACAATGGAGGAGAGAGAGAGAGAAGAGCTGAGCAGGGTGGAGAAGAAGGGGCCTTTATATAGGTCCCTCCAAATCCAACCGTTGCCCTCTGTTTTGGCCTAAGCGGTACTACCGCTCCTAGAAGCGGTACTACCGCTCTGAGTTCGAATTCCCCACTGAACTTGTCCACGTGGACACATTGCGGTACTACCGCTCGCGGTACCGCTTGCGGTACCGCAATGGGGTCCAAACCTTACTGGATCCCAAGCGGTACCCGAGCGGTACCAGAGCGGTACTACTGTAATGCGTTACGGTACTTCGCGCGGTACCGTGGGCGGTACTACCGCCCTCAAGCGGTACTACCGCTCCAGGTACCGCGAAGGTACCGCAACGTGCTCTGTGGGAGAAAACCAAGTGCAATGCTCAGAGCGGTACCACGGGCGGTACCAGTAGAGGCAGCGGTACTACCGCTGCTGGTACCGGTATTACCGCTATGGCCAAAACAGATTTCCTCTCTTCCTCTCCTACCAAGTCACCTCATGACACACACGCAAAACCAGAAACCCTACGAACTACGCTTCGGTCTTCTGATCATAATGTGCTCAGCGAGGGTACCATGCATCTTGCAAACCTATCAATGACAAACTTTGTGCACGGTTAGAATTGTTCGAGTGTTGTTATCAAACACACAAAACACGGGATATGAATCTTGCTCTTACAGTAATGCCCAATTAAATCTCACTATACTCATCATATCATGTATGTGCATGGTCATGCCCTCTCTATTTGTCAATTGCCCAACTGTAATTTGTTCACCCAACATGCTATTTATCTTATGGGAGAGACACCTCTAGTGAACTGTGGACCCCGGTCCATTCTTTTAATCGAATACAATCTACTTGCAATACTTGTTCTACTTGTTCTCTCGCAAACAATCATCATCCACACTATACATCTAATCCTTTGTTACAGCAAGCCGGTGAGATTGACAACCTCACTGTTACGTTGGGGCAAAGTACTTTGGTTGTGTTGTGCAGGTTCCACGTTGGCGCCGGAATCCCTGGTGTTGCGCCACACTACATCTCGCCGCCATCAACCTTCGACGTGCTTCTTGGCTCCTACTTGTTCGATAAACCTTGGTTTCTTACTGAGGGAAAACTTGCCACTGTACACATCACACCTTCCTCTTGGGGTTCCCAACGGTCGCGTGCTGTACGCGTATCAAGACTGTTTTCTGGCGCCGTTGCCGGGGAGATCAAGACACGCTGCAAGAGGAGTCTCCACAATCCAATCTCTTTACTTTGTTTTTCTCTTGCTTTATTTTATTTACTTTCTTGTTTGCTGCATTATATCAAAATACAAAAAATTAGTTGCTAGCTTTACTTTATTTACTGTCTTGTTTGCACTCCATATCAAAAACACAAAAAATTAGTTACTTGCATTTACTTTATCTAGTTTGCTTTATTTACTATTGCTAAAATGGGTACTCCTGAAAATACTAAGTTGTGTGACTTCACAACCACAAATAATAATGATTTCTTATGCACACCTATTGCTCCACCTGCTACTACAGCAGAATTCTTTGAAATTAAACCTGCTTTACTAAATCTTGTTATGCGAGAGCAATTTTCTGGTGTTAGTTCTGATGATGCTGCTGCCCATCTCAATAATTTTGTTGAATTGTGTGAAATGCAAAAGTATAAAGATGTAGATGGTGACATTATAAAATTAAAATTGTTCCCTTTCTCATTAAGAGGAAGAGCTAAAGATTGGTTGCTATCTCTGCCTAAGAATAGTATTGATTCATGGACTAAATGCAAGGATGCTTTTATCGGTAGATATTACCCCCTGCTAAAATTATATCTTTGAGGAGTAGCGTATTGAATTTTAAACAATTGGATAATGAGCATGTTGCACAAGCTTGGGAAAGAATGAAATCTCTGGTTAAAAATTGCCCAACCCATGGACTGACTACTTGGATGATCATCCAAACCTTTTATGCAGGACTGAATTTTTCTTCGCGAAACCTATTGGATTCAGCTGCTGGAGGTACCTTTATGTCCATCACTCTAGGCGAAGCAACGAAGCTTCTTGATAATATGATGATTAATTACTCTGAATGGCACACGGAAAGAGCTCCACAAGGTAAGAAGGTAAATTCTGTCGAAGAAACCTCTTCCTTGAGTGATAAGATTGATGCTATTATGTCTATGCTTGTGAATGGTAGGACTAATGTTGATCCTAATAATGTTCCGTTAGCTTCATTGGTTGCTCAAGAAGAACATGTTAATGTAAACTTCATTAAAAATAATAATTTTAACAACAATGCTTATCGGAACAATTCAAGTAACAACTATAGGCCATATCCTTATAATAATGGTAACGGTTATGGTAATTCTGATGGGAATTCTTACAACAATAATAGTAACACACCCCCTGGACTTAAAGCCATGCTTAAAGAATTTATTAGCACACAAACTGCTTTTAACAAATCTGTTGAAGAAAAGCTTGGGAAAATTGATATACTTGCTTCTAAAGTCGATAGTCTTGCTGCTGATGTTGATCTTTTGAAATCGAAAGTTATGCCTAATGAAAATCATAATAATACAATTGGTACTACAGCAAATGCCATCCAAGTTAGAATTAATGAGAATATAAGATTGATGGCCGAATTGCGTGCTAGGTGGGAAAAAGAAGAAAATGCTAAAGAAGATAATATAGCTAAAGTCTGGACTATTACCACCACTAGCAATGCTAATGCTTCACATGTTGCTGCACCCCCTACTAATGATGGTAAAAGAATTGGTGTTAGCAATGTTTCCACTTCTAATGCAAAGCGCGAAAAACTGCCTGAAACTGCTAAAACTGCTGAAACTGCCTGTGATAAAGCTGCTGAAATTTTTTCCAACATTGGGGATGATGATCCCATTGCTTTAGATTATAATGGTTTTTATTTTGATGATTGCCACATCTCTGAAGTTATAAAGTTCTTACAAAAACTTGCTAAGAGTCCTAATGCTAGTGCTATAAACTTGGCTTTCACGAAACATATTACAAATGCTCTCATAAAAGCTAGAGAAGAGAAATTAGAACGCGAAGCTTCTATTCCTAGGAAGCTAGAGGATGGTTGGGAGCCCATCATTAAGATGAAGGTCAATGACTTTGATTGTAATGCTTTATGTGATCTTGGTGCAAGTATTTCCGTTATGCCTAAGAAAATTTATAACATGGTTGACTTGCCACCATTGAAAAATTGTTATTTGGATGTTAATCTTGCTGATAACTCTATAAAAAAACCTTTGGGGAGAGTTGATAATGTTCGCATTACCGTTAACAATAACCTTGTCCCCGTTGATTTTGTTGTCTTGGATATTGAATGCAATGCATCTTGTCCCATTATATTGGGAAGACCTTTTCTTCGAACTGTTGGTGCTATCATTGATATGAAGGAAGGTAATATTAAATATCAATTTCCTCTCAAGAAAGGTATGGAACACTTCCCTAGAAAAAGAATGAAGTTACCTTTTGATTCTATTATTATAACAAATTATGATGTTGATACTTCGTCTCTTGATAATACTTGATACACACTTTCTGCGCCTAGCTGAAAGGCGTTAAAGAAAAGCGCTTATAGGAGACAACCCATGATTTTACTACAGTACTTTTATTTTATATTTGAGTCTTGGAAGTTTTTACTACTGTAGCAACCTCTCCTTATCTTATTTTGTTGCATTGTTGTACCAAGTAAAGTCGTTGATATTAAGGTTCATACTAGATTTGGATTACTGCGCAGAAACATATTTCTTTGCTGTCACGAATTTGGGCCAAATTCTCTGTAGGTAACTCAGAAAATTATTCCAATTTACGTGAGTGATCCTCAGATATGTACGCAACTTTCATTCAATTTGAGCATTTTCATTTGAGCAAGTATGGTGCCTCAATAAAATTCATCTTTACGAACTGTTCTGTTTTGACAGATTCTGCCTTTTATTTCGCATTGCCTGTTTTGCTATGTTTGATGGATTTTTCGATTCCATTAGCTTTAATAGCTTTGTGCAATGTCCAGAAGTGTTAAGAATGATTATGTCACCTCTGAACATGTAAATTTTGATTGTGCACTAACCCTCTAATGAGTTGTTTTGAGTTTGGTGTGGAGGAAGTTTTCAAGGGTCAAGAGAGGAGGATGATACAATATGATCAAGGAGAGTGAAAGCTCTAAGCTTGGGGATGCCCCGGTGGTTCACCCCTGCAAATTTCAAGAAGACTCAAGCGTCTAAGCTTGGGGATGCCCAAGGCATCCCCTTCTTCATCGACAACATTATCAGGTTCCTCTAGTGAAACTATATTTTTATTCCGTCACATCTTATGCACTTTGCTTGGAGCGTCGGTTTGTTTTTGTTTTTGTTTTTGTTTGAATAAAGTGGATCCTAGCATTCTTTGTGTGGGAGAGTGACACGCTTCGCTGTTGCATATGGACAAATATGTCCTTAGGCTTTACTCATAGTATTCATGCCGAAGGTTGAATCTTCTTCGTTAAATTGTTATATGGTTGGAAACGGGAAATGCTACATGTAGTAATTGATAAAATGTCTTGGATAATTTGATACTTGGCAATTGTTGTGATCATGTTTAAGCTCTTGCATCATATACTTTGCACCTATTAATGAAGAAATACATAGAGCTTGCTAAAATTTGGTTTGCATAATTGGTCTCTCTAAAGTCTAGATAATTTCTAGTAAGGATTGAACAACAAGGAAGACAGTGTAGAGTCTTATAATGTTTACAATATGTCTTTTATGTGAGTTTTGCTGAACCGGTTCATCCTTGTGTTTGTTTCAAATAACCTTGCTAGCCTAAAACCTTGTATCGAGAGGGAATACTTCTCATGCATCCAAAATCCTTGAGCCAACCACTATGCCATTTGTGTCCACCATACCTACCTACTACATGGTATTTCTCCGCCATTCCAAAGTAAATTGCTTGAGTGCTACCTTTAAATTTCTATTCTTCATCTTTACAATACATAGCTCATGGGACAAATAGCCTAAAAACTATTGTGGTATTGAATATGTACTTATGCACTTTATCTCTTATTAAGTTGCTTGTTGTGCGATAACCATGTTCCTGGGGACGCCATCAACTACTCTTTGTTGAATATCATGTGAGGTTCTATGCATGTCCGTCTTGTCTGAAGTAAGGGCGATTTACCACTTATTTAATGGTTAGAGCATGCATAATGTTAGAGAAGAACATTGGGCCGCTAACTAAAGCCATGATCCATGGTGGAAGTTTCAGTTTTGGACAAATATCCTCAATCTCATATGAGAACATTAATTGTTGCTACATGCTTATGCATTAAAGAGGATTCCATTATCTGTTGTCTATGTTGTCCCAGTATGGATGTCTAAGTTGAGAATAATCAAAAGCGAGAAATCCAATGCGAGCTTTCTCCTTAGACCTTTGTACAGGCGGCATAGAGGTACCCCTTTGTGACACTTGGTTAAAACATATGTATTGCGATGATAATCCCGGTAATCCGAGCTAATTAGGACAAGGTGAGGGCACTATTAGTACACTATGCATGAGGCTTGCAACTTTTAAGATATAATTTACATGATACATATGCTTTATTACTACCGTTGACAAAATTGTTTCTTGTTTTCAAAACCAAAGCTCTAGCACAAATATAGCAATCAATGCTTCCCCTCGCGAAGGGCCTTTCTTTTACTTTTATGTTGAGTCAGTTCACCTATTTCTCTCCACCTCAAGAAGCAAACACTTGTGTGAACTGTGCATTGATTCCTACATACTTGCATATTGCACTTGTTATATTACTTTACATTGACACTATCCATGAGATATACATGTTATGAGTTGAAAGCAACCGCTGAAACTTCATCTTCCTTTGTGTTGCTTCAATAGCTCTACTTTGATTTATTCCTTTATGAGTTAACTCTTATGCAAGACTTATTGATGCTTGTCTTGAAAGTACTATTCATGAAAAGTCTTTGCTTTATGATTCATTTGTTTACTCATGTCATTTACCATTGCTTTGATCGCTGCATTCATTACATATGCTTACAATAGTATGATCGAGGTTATGATGGCATGTCACTCCGGAAATTATCTTTGTTATCCTTTACACCTGCTCGGGACGAGCAGAAACTAAGCTTGGGGATGCTGATACGTCTCCGACGTATCGATAATTTCTTATGTTCCATGCCACATTATTGATGATACCTACATGTTTTATGCATACTTTATGTCATATTTATGCATTTTCCGGCACTAACCTATTAACGAGATGCCGAAGAGCCGATTGTCTGTTTTCTGCTGTTTTTGGTTTCAGAAATCCTAGTAAGGAAATATTCTCGGAATTGGACGAAATCAACGCCCAGGGGCCTATTTTGCCACGAACCTTCCAGAAGTCCGAAGGAGAGACGAAGTGGGGCCACGGGGCGCCGCCACACTAGGGCGGCGCGGTCTAGGGGGGCCCGCGCGGCCCTAGCGTGTGGGGCCCCCGTGACGCCTCCTGACCTGCCCTTCCGCCTACTTAAGTCTTCGTCGACAATAGCCCCGCATCCGAGAGCCACGATACGGAAAACCTTCCGAGAGACGCCGCCGCCGCCAATCCCATCTCGGGGGATTCAGGAGATCGCCTCCGGCACCCTGCCGGAGAGGGGAATCATCTCCTGGAGGACTTTTCACCGCCATGGTCGCCTCCGGAGTGATGAGTGAGTAGTTCACCCCTGGACTATGGGTCCATAGCAGTAGCTAGATGGTCGTCTTCTCCTAATTGTGCTTCATTGTTGGATCTTGTGAGCTGCCTAACATGATCAAGATCATCTATCTGTAATGCTATATGTTGTGTTTGTTGGGATCCGATGGATAGAGAATACTATGTTATGTTGATTATCAATTTATACCTATGTGTTGTTTATGATCTTGCATGCTCTCCGTTGTTAGTAGAGGCCCTGGCCAAGTTTTTGCTAGTAACTCCAAGAGGGAGTATTTATGCTCGATAGTGGGTTCATGCCTCCATTAAATGCGGGACGATGACGAGAAAGTTCTAAGGTTGTGGATGTGCTGTTGCCACTAGGGATTAAACATCGATGCTATGTCCGAGGATGTAGTTGTTGATTACATTACGCACCATAATTAATGCAATTGTCTGTTGTTTGCAACTTAATACTGGAAGGGGTTCGGATGATAACCTGAAGGTGGACTTTTTAGGCATAGATGCATGCTGGATAGCGGTCTATGTACTTTTTCGTAATGCCCAATTAAATCTCACTATACTCATCATATCATGTATGTGCATGGTCATGCCCTCTCTATTTGTCAATTGCCCAATCGTAATTTGTTCACCCAACACGCTATTTATCTTATGGGAGAGACACCTCTAGTGAACTGTGGACCCCGGTCCATTCTTTTAATCGAATACAATCTACTGCAATACTTGTTCTCTCGTTCTCTGCAAACAATCATCATCCACACTATACATCTAATCCTTTGTTACAGCAAGCCGGTGAGATTGACAACCTCACTCGTTACGTTGGGGCAAAGTACTTTGGTTGTGTTGTGCGGGTTCCACGTTGGCGCCGGAATCCCTGGTGTTGCGCCGCACTACATCTCGCCGCCATCAACCTTCAACGTGCTTCTTGGCTCCTACTGGTTCGATAAACCTTGGTTTCTTGCGAGGGAAAACTTGCCGCTGTACGCATCACACCTTCCTCTTGGGGTTCCCAACGGTCGCGTGTCGTACGCGTACGTATCAACTACATGCATCCAGCAAATTTCTGGCGCCGTTGCCGGGGAGATCAAGACACGCTGCAAGGGGAGTCTCCACATCCAATCTCTTTACTTTGTTTTAGTCTTGCTTTTATTTTATTTACTTTCTTGTTTGCTGCATTATATCAAAACACAAAAAAAATTAGTTGCTAGTTTTACTTTACTTGTTATCTTGTTTGCTATATTAAAAACACAAAAAAATTAGTTACTTGCATTTACTTTATCTAGTTTGCTTTATTTACTCACGCATTAAGTGGGCACACCTGAAAATACCAAGTTGTGTGACTTCACAACCACAAATAATAATGATTTCTTATGCACACCTATTGCTCCACCTGCTACTACTACAGCAGAATTCTTTGAAATTAAACCTGCTTTCTTGAATCTTGTTATGAAAGATCAATTTTCTGGAATTAGTTCTGATGATCTTTTCTGCCATCTTAATAATTTTGTTGAACTATACAAATACAAAAATATAAAGATGTAGATGGTGACATTATTAAACTAAAACTGTTCCCTTTCTCATTAAGAGGAAGAGCTAAAGATTGGTTGCTATCTACGCTACGAAGAATAGTA
>NC_061511.1:257398395-257492748 GCF_022539505.1 Lolium rigidum
AGATACGTTTGGGACGTATCAGGGAGCGCTCATGAATTATGGACAAAGCTTCAAGACAAATATGATGTGTCCAATATTATTGAGGATGATTGTATTGCTTCCACTTCCGGCCATGATGAGTTCTCATCTTCATCCACTCCACCAATGTGTGGCAAGACACAAGGTAATGATATGGTGAGTGGTGATGGAAATTGCAATGTTAGTATTGAGCTTACTATTGATGATACTTCATCTATATCTCATTGCAATGTTTCATCTTTGGACTTAAACACATCTAGCACTAGAAATGATTTACATGCTTGTGTTGATAGTCCTTGCATATCATGTGTAAGTTGCTTGAATAAATCTAATGATGATATGCTTGCTTTGTCTTGTGGCCATGATATAAATGCTTCTATTTTCTCTAGTTGTTGTGTGACTAACATTGTAGAAGAAACCAAAGATTCTATTGGTCAAGACAAGATCTTGAAAGGAGCCTCAAGTAACTCCTCATCTTTATCTCACGGTCCTCATATATGCCTTATGGCCAAGGGTTCCACGGTACCTCCTACCATGGAACCTAATATGTCTCGTGGTGATAAGGATGAGGATGAATATGAAGAAGAGGATTGGGTTGTCTCTCTACGCGATAAGGGTAAGAGTGTATTCAAGGTTCTTTGCAAAGATAAAATTGCTAGCTCTCACTTCTTTGAAATCTTGACTACCGCTATTGAGAGCCAAAAACTTATTTGGATGCATGAGAACACGATTGATAAAATGGGTGCTCTTGAACGAGAGTATGCCAATGATGTAGCATCCCTAAAGAATGATCTTGAAGAAGAACAAGAGACCGTAGTCTCTCTTGAAGAGCAACTTGAAACCCTTGAAGTGTCTCAAAATGAAATAGTTTCTAAACTCACTAAGGAAAGAGACCATGCTAAAGCTCAAGTAAAAATGCTTAAAAAGGAAAATTCCAAAGTTGGTGTTGGTCATGATAAACTTGTTAAGGATCTAGATGATCTAGACAAGGCCCACAAGGTCTTGGAGAGCGAACACTCTATCCTCACCAAGTCCCATGAGCAACTTCAAGCTTCCTATTTAAAAGAGCATGCTATGTTACCATCTCCTCTTAATATGTCTTGTGATGATGCTTGTGCTACTAACTCTACTTCTTGTGAAACATCTATCTTGAAGGAGAATGTTGAGCTAAGGGCTCAACTTGAATTGCTAACTAGCAATTATGAGAAATTGGAAGAAAATCATGGAAAGCTTTCTAGCTCCCATGAGGATCTTCTAGCTTCTCATGATAGGCTAAAGTTAGCTCATGAGGCGATCATATCAAAGGCAACACCTTGTGAGCCTCATGTGGATACTAGCACTACTACTCAAAATGCTATATTGCCATGTGCTAGTCCTAGTAATCATCCACTCATAGTATTGCTAGATCTTGTGATGAATTATCTTTCTTGCCTTGTTGCTCTAACAATGAAGGTTCTACTTCCTCTAGTACTTGTGTTGTTACTAACCAAGTAGAGGAAATCAAAGAGCTCAAGGCCCAAGTCTCTTCTTTGAAGAACGACTTGGTAAAGAGTCATGAAGGGAAATGCAAACTTGACAAGATGTTGAGTGTGCAACAATCCCCCAATGACAAGAGTGGACTTGGATTCAACTCCAACAAAAAGAACAAGTCCAAGAACAACAAGATTAAGAAGGGCCAATTACAAGTCAAATACCGAGCCAAGATTGTTTGCTTCAAGTGCAAAATTGAAGGGCATCATGTTAGATCTTGCCCTTTGAAGAAGAAGCAAAAAAGGAAGTGGTCTCAAGCTCAAACTCATATTCAACCTCAAGTTGAATAAATGCCACTTCCCAAGAAGAATCAAGCCAATGCTCCCATTGTGGAGAAATCTAGTGAGAAGAAGGAGAAGAAAAGAACTTGCTACATATGCCGTGAGAAGGGCCACATCTCCTCCTTTTGCACTATTGGTACCTCATCCAACTCTATCATCATTGATAATGTTTTTTCTCTTCGTCAGGATGAGGGTGGCAATGTGTTTGCCAAATTTGTTGGTGCTCAAAGTGGTGTCAAGAAAAGAACCATTTGGGTTGCCAAGCCTATTGTGACTAACCTCTTAGGACCCAACTTAGTTGGGGACCAACAATCCAAAACTTGATCAATAGGTGCTTGTTGGAGGACATTGGAGACTTGGCTACATCATGAACAATTAATGGATCTTCATCATTTATATTATATCAAGCCAAGTCTTTTGGTTATCTTGCTTCTATCATATATTCAATGTTCCTCCTTGCGGTAACATGTGCTCAACCCATTTATATTGAAAGTTACTCGCCCCTTTGCATGTGTTAGTTTTGTTCCTAACATGTGGTTGTATATGTTGTGCTTCCTACTTGTTTTTCTTGAGAAATCAAGTCTATATATGTTAGGTTGCACACCATGTATTTGTGTTTGTGTTGGAGCCTCTTTGCATCTTGTTTTATCTTATATGGCTCTTATGAGCGATTAATGGACTATCCCATTTTGGGGGAGTGGTATTCCTTTGGGAATTTCATGATCCTAACAATGTGTGTACATGAGGAATATCACTTAGAATTGATATTGCAAGATTATCTAGTCTCTATGTGGTATGTCATCTTCATGAGAAATTCAAATTCTAAATGTCCATTAATACTCTAGTTGGACCTTACTTGCCTCTTGTGAAAATAAATTCCTTATCACATTATGGGGGAGTAATAAGCTTTGTGCATATTACAAGCCTAGAAAATGTGAACATTTGAGGTTGTGTCACATAGAATTGATATCGTACATTATCTCTCTCCTATGTGGCATGTTTGCTCAAACAAGCTCCATTTTGCTTAAATAGCTTCATTGCTAATATCTTTGTGGATATTATTTGTGAAAGTTTTTTTGGCATGGTTTTTCACAACGTGTCCCTCAATACATTTTTTGAAAACCATGTGCTTCAAGTCATACTATTAATTGCTTTGAATGTTGGTACGAATACTATTAATTGCTTTGCATGTTGGTATGAATACTATTAATTGCCTTGCATGTTGGTATGACTAAATGAAGCTATCAAGAAACTATCTTTGCATGATGGTTAACTCTTATCTTTTACCATATGCTTTATTCGTTGTAAATATGATCTTATGTATACTTACGAACTACCACCGGGAAATATTTCCCAATACCTCTTGTCCTAGGACAAGTGGTAATAAATTATGAGGTAGATATTTATTGATCATATCTACATTGGCTCTTGTGTTTAAATTGCCTTATTTATTGCCATAAATTTGTTGTGCTTTGACTCCCATGTGTCTTCCTTGCATCTTATGGATCTAAGTTGTCTATTCAAACTTTCTTAGCATTTTTAGAAGATATAGGTAGCGTGATGATCCTAGTTTTGTGCATTTTGTATTCATATGAAAAATCCTAGATAATGCACCAATCTTGGGGGAGCTCTTCTATATTTATTAGAATGCTTAACATCTCTTGATCATTATCAAAAATTTGGTTTTGGGAGACATAAAATTTTCTTTTTGGTACTTTGTGCCATCATAAAAAGTTTCGAGGGTTTGTTTTATTTGTTGGAACCTTGCTCTCTTGGGAGTTGGTTATCTCATTCCTTTGTGTTTAGGTTTAATTAGCTTCTTATAATGAGATAAGTCTTTGGAGTCAATCTTGTGTTGATTTGATTCTTTGATATAATTTGGACAACCATTGTCTCTTGGTTTATTTGGTGTTTTGTCCAAATTGTATCTTCCTTTGGTTCTTGAAAGTATTGTGCATGCAGATTTAATATATGTATATCTTGTGGCATGTGTTACTTTCTTTGATCCAATATATAGGGTAAACTCCATCAAATCCTAATTTGATTAAGATGTGCATGAAATTCAATTTCATATCTATATGCACATAGTATTGTGGAGTTTGTCCTATATGTTGTAGTGTGTCTAACTACTTCGGACCCAATTAGTTTGGGGACCATTTTGTACTTACCTTTGTGTTAGGTACAATGGATATGCATTGGATGCTTGTCTCACTCTTGGAAAGAAGTGGTGACTCAGTTGTAACTTGAGGCAAGCTAGGATGGTCAACGAACACATATCTACTACATCCACACCAATGCTATCTCGGTAACAAGTATCTTCTCATGCATATTTTTCTAGCATCCAACCATGTGGTTGCATCTTGGCATGAATCTCTTGATTTGCAAATATTGTGCTTCTCGCAAAAAGTCGTAATGAAACCTCTTTATTGTGAATGTGAGTAATTTGAGACGAGTGCATTTGTTGGGAAGTATATCAAATCATGCTCATGATTAATCCATCCCAACTATGCCAATCTAGCAATTTTATTGCATATCAATTCCTCAAGGCTCTCACGTGTGCAATATAGATGAAAGTGCAAATTTAGTTATTTCTTTTGGTATCCTCGATTGTGATACTTGTTGCCTCTCTCAATGCATCCCAACTATCTTCTATCCCTTGTTGATATTTGTGATGTTGTTTAGATGTTTGTGGTTGAAGTTCATGAATGTACAATAAGATAAAATTGAGCCTTTGGCCATGCTTTTAAGCAAAAATTCTTATTGGTATATTGCATGACTTCATTTTCGATATCATGCTATATTTCTTGCGTATCTATTTTGTGTGTGCATGTTTCTTTGTGGATAAATATATTTGTGATATTGCCCACTTAGAGAAACTTATACACATAAGAGATGATACATCTCCTTTTGATATCTTATTTATTTATTGCGTGTTGATTGGTCATGCTAAGCAATATAATTCATTGAAGACTATGATGATGCTTTTTGCTCATCCTTGTAATAGTCTTATAATATGCTTTATCATGCCTTTCACATATCCTCTTGGTTGAGCCTTTTATTATGGTGCCTCTTACTTGTTGCTCAACCAGTTGTTTGTTGCAAGTGTTAAGCTTATTTTTCTATCTATGATCTATTGAAAATGTTTGTGTTTTAAATGGTAATGAGGGAGTGAGGATTCCATGTTATGCATATTGTATTCAAATGCAACATTTTAATTTATGCATGTACCTTGGGGAGCTTCCTCATTTGATCTCAAGCACTATCTTGTGGTGATCATTAGAGTTTGATTCACTTGGTATCTTTTGTTTTTGAATGATATTATGGGAGTGATGATTCCATGTTTGTGCACTTTATACTCCAATGCAAATTGTCTAGTTGTGTGCACAAACATTGGGGAGCTTCCTCATATTATTTAGAGCAATCTTCTTGATCTTATCATAATATCTATCTTTCTTTTGGTATCTTCTTTGTGGTTCATTTGGTTGCTTGCTTCATTTGTTGAAGCTTCTTGACTTTGTTATCTTTTTGCAATCTTTGATCCTATCTATGGTGTGATTCCTTCCGAATATTCTTTATTGGATATGTGCATTTGATTCCACTCAAATTATGAGAAATGCACACGCTATGGAGGAACTCTCACTATATTGGCCTTCTAAATTTTTCACCCATTTCGGCAATCGGTGCCAATGGGGGAGAAGTTTGGAGAGTTTAAGGGAATTTGGTTATGTCTTTGCTTTGTTCTTAAGCATGTGCCTTTATTGCATTGCATCTTGTTGCTTTGCATAGTTGAATATTTAGAGGAAACTCCACTAGGCTTTGAATGCCAATATATGCAATGGAAGTCAAGATCATTCACACATGCATATATTATGTGGGATTTTGCTCTACATATTCAACTTGTTTGTTACTTAAATTCCTTATAATAAACCCCCTCAAAGAGATTGTCATCAATTACCAAAATGGGGGAGACTGAAAGTGCATGGTGTTGGAGATATGCCCAAGAGGCAATAATAAAATGGTTATTATAATATATCTTTGTGTTTATGATAATGTTCACATACCATGCTATAATTGTATTAACCGAAACATTGATACATGTGTGTTATGTAAACAACAAGGCGTCCCTAGTAAGCCTCTTGTATAACTAGCTTGTTTATTAATAGATGATCATGGTTTCGTGATCATGAACATTGGATGTTATTAATAACAAGGTTATGTCATTATATGAATGATGTAATGGACACACCCAATTAAGCGTAGCATAAGATCACGTCATTAAGTTATTTGCTATAAGCTTTCAATACATAGTTACCTAGTCCTTTCGACCATGAGATCATGTAAATCACTTATATCGGAAAGGTACTTTGATTGCATCAAACGCCACTGCGTAAATGGGTGGTTATAAAGGTGGGATTAAGTATCCGGAAAGTATGAGTTGAGGCATATGGATCAACAGTGGGATTTGTCCATCCCGATGACGGATAGATATACTCTGGGCCCTCTCGGTGGAATGTCGTCTAATAGCTTGCAAGCATATGAATGGTTCATAAGAGACCACATACCACGGTACGAGTAAAGAGTACTTGTCATGAGACGAGGTTGAACGAGGTATAGAGATACCGATGATCAAACCTCGGACAAGTAAAATATCGCGTGACAAAGGGAATCGGTATCGTATGTAAATGGTTCAGTCGATCACTAAATTCATCGTTGAATATGTGGGAGCCATTATGGATCTCCAGATCCCGCTATTGGTTATTGGTCGGAGAGAAGTCTCAACCATGTCTACATAGTTCGCGAACCGTAGGGTGACACACTTAAGGTTTGATGTCGTTTAAGTAGATATGGAATATGGAATGGAGTTCGAAGTTTTGTTCGGAGTCTCGGATGGGATCCAGGACATCACGAGGAGTTCCGGAATGGTCCGGAGAATAAGATTCATATATAGGAAGTCACTTTCCTTGTTTGGAAATGATCCGGTGTATTTATGGAAGGTGGTTTCTAGAATTATCCGGAATAAATCACTATGGAAGGAGGAGTCCCGGAGGGACTCCACAAACCCTAACCAGCCAACCAAGTGGGAGGGTGGAGTCCATGATGGATTCCACCTCCTTGGCCGGCCAAGAAAAGAGGGAAGGGGAGAGTCCCTGTCCCTCTAGGTTTCGTCCATAAGGCGAGTTTTTACGTTGGGGTCTTATTCGAAGACTTTGGGCAAACCCTTGGGGTTCCACCTATATAATGAGGAGGAGGGGGAGAGGGGCAGCCATGGCTTGGCCGCACCACCCCTGCCCCCTTGAGGCCGGCGCCCATAGCCCCCTCTCCCCAAACCCTAGCCTCCCCTCCTCCACATACAAACTCCCGCGGCGCATAGGCGAAGCCCTGCCGGAGTTCTCCACCACCACCGCCACCACGCCGTCGTGCTGCCGGGATTCCGAGGAGGATCTACTACTTCCGCTGCCCGCTGGAACGGGGAGAAGGACGTCGTCTTCATCAACACCGAACGTGTGACCGAGTACGGAGGTGCTTCGCCCGATTGTGGCACCGTCAAGATCTTCTACGCGCTTTTGAAAGCGGCAAGTGATCGTCTACCGCAGCAACGAGAGCCTCCTCTTGTAGGCTTTGGAAATCTTCAAGGGTTAGTCTCGTTCATCCCCTCGTTGCTCCCATCTTCTAGATTGCATCTTGGCTTGGATTGCGTTCTCGCGGTAGGAAATTTTTTGTTTTCTATGCTACGAATCCCTACACATGGAGCCCCCATGTGTGGTTTTAGCAATTAATGACAATCCCTATGGACTAATGTTGCATTGAGTTATATTTGTAGGAGTTGTCCATAGGCAATGCTTGAACCATATGTTGGCTTCAAGGTTGCAATAAGAAGAAATTGATGAAGGATATCAAGTGTCAAGTATGTCTTGAAGATGAAGATGAAGAGTTGTCCATAGGCAATGCTTGAACCATATGTTGGCTTCAAGGTTGCAATAAGAAGAAATTGATGAAGGATATCAAGTGTCAAGTATGTCTTGAAGATGAAGATGAAGTGAGCCCTAAAGTTACTTCAAGACATCAACATAATGAAGTGCAAGTTCAAGAGGAGCCAACTCGAAGAGATCATATGCTTGAAGCTTGAAGAAATGAAGTGCAAGTTCAAGATGAGACAACTCGAAGAGATCATAAGCTTGAAGCTTGCCATGAAGAAATGAAGTGCTAGTTCAAGATGAGCCATCTCTAAGAGATCCTTTGATTGACTCTTTCCATCCATATGGTGATCATGGATATGTGAAGTTGCGCCGAAGAAGAAGCTCTCACATGGTGTTTTATGGGGGAGCAATCTACAAGACTTCGTCATGCAAGCACAATCAAGAAAGGCGTTCCATCTTGTTGCGGTCAAGACCATCATCATCAAGCTCAAGTGGAATGCGCAAGGTTAAGGTTTTCTCTTGATAGGGTTTCTTTCTCCCCGGTCTCATGGTGTAGTTGGAGACCGGTTTATAGTTTAGTTGTCGTACTATCAAGAGGGCTCTCGAGTGAGTAACTCGATCGTATCATTCGGAGAGAGCTCAAACCTTTGCATCCTTGCATCATCTTTCTTGGTTGTTATTTGGATCTTATCCATGAGGTGATTTATAGCTTGTGGTTATTTCCATAGCAAGCTCTAGTTCATCGAAAACGGATTCCGCATGAATCACTTGTTGCGTTTTCGATATTGGAGTTTTTCTCGGTTTCTCGTATTGAGAGATTTCACTCTAAATTACATAGAAAAACATACCCCACTTGTTCTTAAGCTTTTCACTCTTTGTGGGGTACCTCTTGTCATCCTCCTTACAACAAAATTGGTTTCACATAAATCCAACTCCTACCTCAAGTTGTTGCATTTTCCATATTGGAGGTTTTACCGGTTTGCCTTTTTTAGATAGGTAAAACCTTTATTCATTTGTTTCTATCCTACTTTGCTGGACTATGATGTTTCTATGCATATTGTTGTAGAGCTCGTTGTTGTGATTTCAACGAGCCCAAGATCATCGAAATCGGAGTCCGGATGCAAAAGTTCTTAATGTTTTCGTACCGGGTGTTTGGGTATAAACAGGGAGGCCGGCAGTGCCGCTGGGAGCACTCCGGCACTGCCGCCGGGACGCGATTTTGCATAACGGTCAGATATTTTGGCCCCTATTTAAGGGGGTCTTCTTCCCAAAGTTCCTGGTCGGTTTGAGCTCGTTTTGCCTCCATTGTTGACCTTCTTTGAGCTTGCTATCTTCCTCTCCCTCCAATGATTCTTGCATCCATTTGAGAGAAAGATAGAGGAGATCTAGATCTACATCTTCACCAATCAAATCCCTATCTTTGTGAGGGGAATCCACTAGATCTAGATCTTGGAGAAATTTGGTGTTCCTCCTTCTTATTTGTTCTTCCTCTCTTATTCCCCCAATAGCTTTTGTAGCTTTGTTGCAATTTGAGAGAGAAGGACTTGAGCATCTTTGTGGTGTTCTTGCCATTGCATTTGGTGCATCGGTTTGAGTTCTCCACGGTGATTCGTGGAGGTGAAAGCAAGAAGGTTGTTACTCTTGGGTTCTTGGAACCCTAGACGGATTCTAGACCTTTGTGGTGATTTGTTGGGAGCCTCCAATTAAGTTGTGGATGTGTGCCCCAACCTTTGTGTAAGGCCCGATTTTCGCCTCGAAGGAAATCCCTTAGTGGAACCGTGACCTAGGCCTTTGTGGCGAGGGTCACCGGAGATTTAGGTGAGGCGCCTTCGTGGCGCTCGGTGTGTGGTGTGAGTACCGCATCTTGGGGTGAGGCCTTTGTGGCGTTGGTGTGCATCGAGCAACCACACCTCAAGGTGAGCCTCTTGTGGCGTTCGGGAGCACTAAGCCACCGCACCTCTCCAACGGAGATTAGCACTCGCAAGAGTGTGAACTTCGGGATAAATCTTCGTCTCCCGCGTGCCTCGGTTATCTCTATACCCGAGCTCTTTACTTTTGCACTCTACCTTGTGATAGCCATCGTGCTTGAAGTTATATATATCTTGCTATCACATAAGTTGCTTGCATTGCTTAGAATAAGTTGTTGGTGCACATAGGTGAACCATAGTATATAGGCTTTGGGCTTGACAAAGTAAACGCTAGTTTTCTTCCGCATTTGTTAAGCCCATCTCGTAAAAGTTTTAAATCGCCTATTCACCCCCCTCTAGGCGACATCCGTGTCCTTTCAACAACGGCAATGAAGATGGCGATGGAGTCGATGGAGATGGATTCCAGGGGCACTTCCCCGTCCCGGCGTTGTGCCGGAACAGAGACTTCTGTCCCCCGAACTTGGCTTCGCGATGGCGGCGGCTACGTAACTTTTCGTGGAATATGACTGATTGTGCTAGGGTTTTCGGAGACGGAGGAATATATAGGCGGAAGGGCAGCCTCGGAGTGGCCAGGGGTGGCCTCCCCACACCTGGGCGCGCCAGGAGGTGGGGCCGCGCCGCCCTATGGGGTGGCCCCCCTGCTGGCCTCCTCCGACTCTTCTTTGATGTTCCGGAACCCTTCGTGGAAAATAGGGCCGTGGACTTTTGTTTTGTCCAATCCCGAGAATATTTCCTGTGTAGGATTTCTGAAACCAAAAACAACAGAAAACAGGAACTGACGCTTTGGCATCTTGTTAATAGGTTAGTCCCGGAAAATGCATAAAAATGATATAAAGTGTATATAAAACATGTAAGTATTGTCATAAAACTAGCATGGAACATCAGAAATTATAGATACGTTGGAGACGTATCAGCCATCAAACGTTTCATGAAGTCCTGGTGGTCGCCCTGAAGATGACAGATCTCTTCTATCTACCACTGACTTGGTTTTACAGCGTCATAGTAGAACAACCCCTTCGAACTGCCGACATCCTTACTAATGAGTTGCCCAAGCTTATGTTGAATGCGATACAACTCGAATCTGAAATCTTCCTTTCTACAGTTCGCAAAGTCCTTATCCCATGTTGTAAGACTAGATAGGTCCACAAGTAGCCGATGATCCCGTACAAACTCACACATGTGATGGTTTGCGTAGATTGCCTCCATCGTATTATCTTTTGGTTGCTTCACGCAGGGGAACTCCGTTTTGTGGCCGAATACACGCCTGCCTCTTATGACTACTTCTCTTTTCAAGCCATTACCCTTCAAGTAGTAGCGGTTGACAGCATCATTCAGAACGTTCTTGATGTTGATGTAGTTTTTCGGTTTTACACTCCCCGAGTCAAAATACACGGCGTGTGAGTGTTGGATCCACAAAACAATGATGGTACAATATTGGTCTCTATGCAACACAATTCAAATAGACAATTATATTCTAAACTCAAACATACTGAAAGAAATATACACGAAAGCATCTTGTGGCGCTAGCAAGTAACTTACTCGGGAAAATAAGGAAGGACAAACATTTCTTTATCCTTATTCACCAGAGATTTTTAATGTAATACATCACATTGAGTGTGTTCTCATAGTTGACCAAGTAGCTCTCATACAGGTAGTAGGGGTCCGCTATCACCAAACTCGGGGATAACTCTTGCTCTTTTCTGACCTGGTAGGCCTCAACAAGCGTATATATGTGAAGAAAGTTTCGGTTGAGTCTATGCATGTGAAACATGAAGAATACGTCTTGAAATCTCAGGAAAAACACATCCGCGGGGTGTTTCTCGACAAAGTCCAAGCCCTTAGGAACATTGACGACAAAAAGCGGGTATGTTGGATATTCCATACATATAAGACGCCTTTCCTCTTTCAGAATGAGGTCATGCAGACTCTTCATAACACTAGTACCGTCAGGTACTTCTCCCACGATAACATAGGTTCACCAGCCACATGATACTACCGGTCTTTCGTGTCGCTCTTGTCTAGAACCCGGTTTGTTTGGCAAGCGACATAATCTTTTTTCTTAGGTATTTTCCGTCCCTTTTTTTTCAAAGCAGGCTCAGCAGGATCTGAAGCAACATGCAGACGCGGCAGGATCTAATGGCTCGGCAGAACCAGACGCCTCGGTAGACCCTGGGTACTTGGGATGTGGCCCTTATCGACCTCCGACAATCCAATCTTCGATCGACTGGATCAAGATAGGAAGGGTGCCATTGACCCTATTTTCCACTTGGTTTTTGACAATGGTGGCCATGTTTGCTTTCAGGGTCGCCAATTCTTGCTTAACTACATTAAGTTCTTCTCGGAGGGTGCGAACCGTGTCTGTATTTTCTTCTTCGGCTCCACGCGAACCGCTTGAAGAGGACCCGGCGACAACGTCATTTAGTTTTCCTCAAAACGACATGGCTAACTAATCAAAATTCAAAATTATTAGTATTCAAAAAAGATAATCACGGAAAAATTTGGCATGACCTTTGCTAAAAATGGACATACAGAGTGCTAGAAATTTTTCGAAATGGAAATTAATCAACATTCCGACAAAACATCAGCAACTCATATTCCTGTAGAACATCAAGCATATATATCGACAGCCAATCAAACATATACAATGCAATCGACAACTCATACGAGCATTTCATTGAACAGGTGAAGGGCGGGCGCGCAGTGCATACCGGGTGGGGACGGGTGAGGGAGCGTGGCGCGACGTGGTCGGCGGCTGGCCGGTAAACCAAGGCGCGGAGCGGAGCGGCAGGGGTTAGCGGCGCACACGGCGTTTTTGTGAATGGCTCGCCGAGGGGGGGAAATTGAAATGTGCATCTGCAAAGTTCGGTTTAAGTCAATATAACAGTAGCGGGCTTAGGGCGTTGCCCTGCCACTATTTGTCGATAGTCGTCAACTAGTGGCATCGCACGTAAGCACGCGACCGATGATCTCGTACCAGTCGCGTGCCAACTGTGCGGTGCGTTGTGGATAATTTCTGAGGGGCCCACTTACTAGTCGCATGCATTGACATGCCACACGCTGCCAACAATGCACTACTAGTCACGTGCCAGCTTTCCGCACACTTCTGCAAAGAACAACCGCACCGCACGCTCTGGCAGCTACGCGCTGCCATTAGTCGAGCCTCTGTAGCCTTCTCCCTACTAGTGAAGGGACCTCATAAGAATGTTATACTCCGTAGTATTACTTCCAGGTAAAAGAGATGACAGTCGTTGTAGTAAGTATATATTTTTGGTGTTAGCATTATTTCTTCGAAGGTGCAGAATGTTGGAAATTTTCGGAAGCTCGAAAATTATGCACTGGCGATAAATTACTAATGGATAATTATTGTCCATAACTAAAGTTGGGATTGAAGATTCATGTAAAAATTACAACGCTTTGGCGTCATTGAAAAACTACCGTTACAGAAATATGCGTCCTACAAGAATTGATATTAGGTAGTTGAAAACATGTTTCATTGGTGACATCAGTAAATAACTTCTCACGTTTAATACTTCCACGGAAAATAGCATTCTGAAAAAATATAGGTAGTTACCGCCTCGAGGAAAACTATTACGTAATAGTTAACATGGCAGATTAAAATTACCGACGATGCGGCAAATTAAAATTACCCAGAAATTATTCTCTGATGAATATTAAATTCATGAATACAAAAAAGTTTAAAAATGGCACCGTTCATGCGTGCCATGAATAGTGCCCAAATGAATGTGAAAAACTACAAAGTAGATCAACTTTTATATATACAACAGAAGTTGAAGGCATATCTATAAAATTACAACACAAACTCTTTACAAAAAATTGGCACAACCTCTTAATTTACAATAAGGTAAAACTTCCTATAAAAGCTACCGAAGAAATTCGTAGACTAAACTTATTACTAGATCTACCAAAATATATACTTGACTTGACTTGTTAAAGAAACTATGATTGGACTCTAGCTATTTATGTTCTAGGATCAAAGAATTGGTTCTCTCATATTCCTTATCTAGATTTTGACCATGGGTGATGTAGAAGTTAACTTTATTGAATCCAGTGACTGGGTATTGCCTCTTCTTGTAGTTGAGTCTTCCGTCTTTGAGTTTCTCGGTAGTTTTTCCTTCGGTGATTTCCAATCTAAGCATGGGGTTAAGAGGGAACGGGTGAGTACGATCGTACTCAGCGATTTCAATAATATGAATACGTGTTTCATGCACTAACTACTGCCATGGACTAGGAAGTCATAGGAAAATACAAGTTTTTGTTATCATTTTTTAAAAGGTTAATTTTATTTTGAAAAGTTATGTATGTCAGCTTTCACGGGGTGTCTAGAACTTCATGGAGTTTCTTCCCAAAACAGGGAGTGCCAAGCCACAATTCAACACACTCTGCAGAGGTGTGTTAGTTTTCCCATAAGAGATTCGTATCCTTGTTGCGCATCCGAGTCATGAGCTCGTAACACTTCCTTAGTGTGGGGTCCAATATCAGATCCAAGCCAATCACTGCCCTTCTCCACGCCCTGCATACCCACCCTTTTGTAACCCTTGCTCACGTACTGATTCTCTGATCAATTCTCGTGCCAACTGGTTACAATCCATCATAGACCACCAGTATCATGGGAACAATACGGGGTTTCCCACCCTGGTAGTGCTCTAGCGGGACACTAATAGCTACGGTATAGTGCATCCTTTGATATGATAAAGGAAAAAATGTACAACTAACTTCTCCATCTCACACTATATATTATGGTTAACACGAGTTCTACGGCACAAGAAATCACTTGACGGTATTTTTTTATTAATCCTATGTGAATACATAACCCAATGCAATGGAACCTCCACCATACTCATACCATGGTTTCATCGTCTAACACATAGTCATATTCATAATTGTAAAAGTAATACTTTGCTTTTAAATGCGGGAATGATACGAATAATACTTTGGAAGCAACTTGGTAAAAATAATCAATGCATGAGCAAGCGTTGAACTTTTCTGGTTGATTGCAAGATTATGCAGGCAACGTCTTCGAGATGTGATAACTCCAAATTCTGAAATAGCATCATCATCCAGTAAGGATAATGTTTAAAGAATTGCCCAAGATGCTACTGAAAGACCAATGATGTCGCTTAGAGGGGAGGTGAATAGGCATTTCAAATTTTATTATTTTAGGGGCTTGAGCAAGTGCGGAATAAAAACTAATGCGTAACTTGAAAAAACACAAAACCTACAAACTAGGGTTTACCTAAGTGAACCAACAACTTTAACTAAGCAAGGCAATCAATAAGGTGATAGCAAGATATAGATCATGAAGCACAAAGGTTATCACAAATAAAAGTGCATAACTAAAGGAGCTCGGGTTAAGGAGTAACTGAGGCATGCAGAGACGATGATGTATTTCGAAGTTCACACCCTTGCGAGTGCTACTCTCTATTGGAGTGTTGTGGAGGCACAAGGCACTCCAAATGCCACAATAGCGCACGTATTATCCTCGAGCCTCCCAACAAAAGGGTCAATCGTCGATCCACTAAGGGAACTTTGAGGGTGGTCATCGAACTCGTAAAAGCTTGGAGCGAGCTCCAAAACTTAATTGGAGGATCCCAGTAAACTCCACGAAGGTCACAAGCTTGAGGCAAAACTCCACAACAATTGGAGGCTCCCAAGCAATTTCCACCAAGGCCACAACGTCAAAAAAGGCCTCAATGCTATAGAAGGACACACCGTCACAAAGTACACATTGTCACAAATGACAACAAGCCGTCTAAGGTTTCAAGAACCCAAGGGGTACAAGCACCCAAGATAAATCACCTACAAACTCTCATTTCCACGTATCACCATGAAAACTCAAATCGATGCACCAAATGCAATGGAAAGTACCTCACTCTCAAATTCCACCAAAACTACAAAATCTATTAGAGGAATAAGAGAAGAAGAACACATTAGGAGAACTCAAAATTTCTCCATCATCTAGAAGATTCCCTCACAAGGAGGGGATTTTGATTGGTAGAAATTGTGGATTTAATCTCCTCTCTCTTTACCTCAAATAGGTGCAAAAATCATGGAGGGGTGGAGGAGATAGGAATATCAAGAGGGTCAAGAATGGAGGAGAAAAACATGCTCAACAACTTGCCTAAAGGGTGGGGAACCATTGGGGAAGAAGGGCCCCTTAAATAGCCCCACCCCACACCCCAAAAAGAACTTACCGTTATGGGCTGCGCGGTGGGGGTCGGAATCCCCCACCCTATTTCCAGCTTCTAGGCGCGCCTAGCCAGCTCGCAGAACACTCCCCCAAAAAATGGGCGGATCCACTCTATATAACATTGAAGCAAATAAACCTCTCTGGTGATCACTTTGGGGTAAATCAGAAAAACGTGGAATATAATACTCTCTCTGTTTCCAAATATAAGGTGTTTAGACACATCAAAGTGAACTAGGTACACACCATATTGAGTGAATCTACATACTAAAAGTATACTAGATACATACCAAAATAGATGAATTTACTAAAAGCTAAAACATCTTATTATTCACCACTTTGAAGAATGTAATACTGGTGGAATGGTGTTTCATTGATGTTATGCCAATAACTTGCATACTACAACATGTAGTGGTATGTTGGGTCACTGCAGATGAGACTCCTCTAACCTACCCCTATGGGCCCGCCCTGCTTGGGATCCGCATGGGAGCGGTTCATATTGTGCAAATCATAATCCTTATTTGGCTTCTAAGCTTTTGCATCTTCAGCAGAGGTATGAGCATGAGAATGAAAAGGGAGAAAGCTTATCAATTGAATACTTTTGCACAACTAAAGTTTCTAAGAGTATTCAGGTTTCATGCGAAAATAAATCGTAAATTGTGCTTCTCAAAGCCCTTTTTTTGAGAAAATCCGCCGATCTATTAATAATCATTGGCCGGAGTACAAACAACCCCAAAAGTAACAAAAATGACAAATAAGTATTTGGAAGACCTAGCAACAACTATAAACACTAGCGCGAGACGAAAATTTGCCACCGTCCTCGCCCCTCCATCATTGGAGCCGGGCAAAACTTGTCGTGGTATGCTATAGTTGTAGTAGACAGATGGGAAGCCGTCGTGCTAAGGCCCCAAAGGACCAGCGCATCAGAGCAACAACCATCGTCACCAATGACAATGGTAGGTCGAAAGAGACTGACACGAAACCACACCAACAAACCCGAAAAATGACCGGATTCCAATAGATCCGCCGGGCACACAACTCCACGCACCCTCCGCCGGCGTTAGATGCACCACTGGAGCAAGGAAAGGGCGGGGATGACCTTATCCTGACTTCAAGATGTAGCTTTCGCCCCACCATCCCGAAAAGACACTGGAAAACAACCTAACCAAAGAACGGAAACCCTCCCGCTCGAGATGGGCCGGCCGTGGTCCGCCACATCTCCAAGACCTCAAGGCCACATGAGGCGGAGCAGGCCAACGACATCGCCAACGAGGGAGACAGAATCCTAGAGGGCCCTAGAGGACTTTTACTTATTGCCTCGCAGCAATCGCCCCAGCCTCCTCAAAACCTTAACAATGTTTGGAATATGATATTTAGACCAAACACTCCGATTTTGTCAAATGAATGACGCAAAGGTTTGACAACTATTTGGGTAGAAACATATTGACTTCACCAGATCTTTGAACGAATGAAATCTGAAGATAGTCACTGGATTAGGAGAGAGCTCTAAATCACGTAGAGGGGTTTTACTTGTGGCCTCCCAATAATCGCCTCAGCCTCCTCAAAACTTCAACAATGTTTGGAATATGATATTTAGACCAACCACTCCGATATTGTCAAATGAATGACGCAAAGGTTTAACAACTATTTGGGTTTAAACAGATTGACTTCACCAGATATTTGAACAAATGAAATCTCAAGATAGTCACTGGATTAGGAGAGCGCTCTAAATCATGTAATAAGTACTTCTTTGTTGTTTCTATGAAAATGGAAACAGGAATCTTCCACTGTTTGGAACTAAAATTCTCATACAAGGATCTACTTAAAACTTTAAAAGACATCATACACAAAACTCAAAGAGAAGAACAATGAAGTTTACATAGACGCAACATCATGTACAAAGTATTTTGGAAGATCATAATCAGTCACCAATATATTATCTTCATTGCAGTTTTCCAATAAATCACTAGCCGGGCTCAACTGAACATATTAACAAGTGTGCATATCGCTATAGCGCTTTTGATATCGCGCTACATCTAGCGTTCTGAGCAATGTTCCACTAAATGAAATGTGTGTACAATCGACATCTATAGCGCCATATAGTATCACAACAACATATTTTAAGGGTTGTACTACTTTATCTGAGCATGCTATTTAAAACATTGGTGCATATACAAGACATGCTATACTATGCTTTTGTTAGTCATGAAGAGAAATTTACAGTGAAAGGAATAACAAATAAGAAGTTTATGCACACTGCTACATTTGCCACTGTCAGAATGAAACGAACTTGACAACTATGGTGATTCCGTTAAGAAGGATCAAGGGAAGTCTCATGTATTGAGCCGCGTAGATGAGGCCAATGATCTGTCCTTTGAAGGTGTTTGCTCCATGGGCGCCTCCAACATCAGCGAAGCTCCATCGTCTGGGAGTAAGAAAACGGTCTTCATTCAATATGGCAAAAGCATTGGCTATAAGTAGGAAACCCTGAAGAACTGTCCACAGCCCCATCTCTGCAAAGTAAAAGTTGGACATCGGTCACAACGAAAGAGTGCGTAACGGTATGTTTTACGAAATAGTGATCTTTATCATTGGTTGCAACCGTGTTCGGTTGAAGACCACGATTGCACAAGCAATAACAATTGCCATCATTTTTCCTACGAAATATATATAACTGAATGATGATGTATTGTGCACTTAATCTACAACATCTGTAGCGCTGGAATATAGTTATATACAGGGGCTTGGAGCCCAGGAGGATTACTGAACAATGTTGTCTTTTAGTTTGACAAGGGAATACTGCTGTTTGTTTTGATACACCATAGTGCAGTCACAACGGCCCTTCCATTAAGGGAAGCCATATCATCTAGTAGCTGTGGTTGTAGCAAACTAATCTCTGACGCAAACAAACAGGCACGTTAAAAAATCGTTCAGAGTAGAGTTGTGATTTCCTATTGAAACTTGTCTGAGATAGGCATACTCGTGGACGAAGAAAAATGAAGTACATAAGGGAGAATATTACGTGGATGATATCAGTTGACCTCAACAGAATACCAAAACCAAACTGCACTGCACCCATCATACCCCATGCACAAATCCTACGGGCGAACTGGCATCGATCAATCGACCGACGCAGCATAAAAATATGAACCGTATCGAACCATGGAACTCTCGAACGAATCAGACAGCCAGCCAGGGTTTCTTACCTGCAAAACAGGAAATTCAGCCTAGTCTGAACGGATCGGCACTCCACGCCGCTACGTCGCCGGCTCGCGCGGAGGACAACGATGGCCTGTCGATTTGGATTCCGCCGTTGGAGAAGGGCTCTGGGTGGTCCGACAGAAGAGAAATAGAGACCGGGGAGAGGACGATCATGGAAGTGGGAGCCGGAGACGGACGCTACGAAGCAGGCCCATTCCAATTCTGAGACGGTGGGCCGACGCACGGCCGCGTGCAACCTGGGCCTGTCAGTTGGGCCGACGTGGCGAAACATGGGCCTGCCCGAACGACCGGGCCGTGCCGTGTCGGTAAGATCCTGCGACAGAGTCCGGCTCGCCCACGTCTAGGGTTAGGACGCCTCCTTTATAACCCCAGAGCCACCACGCCGCCATTGCGCCGTAGCAGCTCGATCCGTTCGTCCCAGGTAAGAACCCGAGCCCGCCGTCCGCGGACCTCGAATCCGCCGAGGTACGCACGCGTCCGCCACCGCTCGTCTCCATCCTCTAACCGATCCGCCCGATTAGTTGGCCGCTGTTTCGTTGCTGCGAGATTGCATCTGCCGTTCTGATTTTGGTCTCGAGAGCATCCGTGATGTTACATCCAGTTAATCATCCTTGCACTTTGAGGTTCGACGGTGAAGAAAAACATTGGGGAATATGTAGTCTGAGATGCTCACTTGTCCTTTCTTTTGTGTGTTGATTTAATTTTGTTTCTGGCTTTGCGTTACTGACTTCAAGTCGCGGATCGATGATGCGAATATTAACTGCGTTATCTTTCTTGAACTTCTAAGTACTGAAGACACCATAGTTTACTGAGATCCAAGGCTCGCTTGAAGTTTTCGATTTTTTTTGTTTCATATGATCAACTACGACGGATGCTCTTTTATCTGAGTACTAATACGTTCTGCTTATTCATGATTACTGTGGCGGCTTGTACTTGTCGACAGATGTAAAATTAGTATCACGATACAGTCGGTTATCTGTTTACTTAATTGTCTTTTTTTTTTATCTTTCTTGATTCGTTTTGCTCCGACTTTGATAGTTCTGTGCTTCGTCATCTGGTCATCGGGAGGATCAGTCTCTGACTTATCGGTTCCCAATCGACTCGTTCCCTTGAAGCAACATTGACCTGTTGTATCATGAGCTTCTTACTTTCGTGCCCCTAGGATGCGTCTCTTGCCTAAGGGCACCGTGGCTCTTACATACATTATGCACGATTATAATTCTAAATTCTGGCACTCTTGTTGATCTGAAATTGGGGAAATCAATATATGGCGATGATGATAAATCTAAGGCTTGTTTCTCAGTACATTCGCAGTTGCCGCCTAAGAGCTTTCACCCTGCCAGGTTTGAAAGCTGATGCTGCTAATTCCTTCCTTGGATGTCTGAGCCATGCTGATTTTCCCTATTTTTTTTATTTTGCTTCTGCTGGTTTTCGTTTTAGGGTGTGTTTTTATCATTACTGATAGATCACTTGTTGTAATATCATCAATGCAGACATTTGTGTGTTATTTGTACACAAACATCTTTCATATATTTTGCACAATTATTAGATGCTCGTAGTCTGGTTGGTATGGAAGTGGGAAGTTAATTCATGGCGATGATGATAAAACTAAGGCTTGTTTCTCAGTACATTCGCAGTTGCCGCCTAAGAGCTTTCGCCCTGCCAGGTTTGAGAGCTGATGCTGCTAATTCCTTCCTTGGATGTCTGAGCCATGCTGATTTTCCCTGTTTATTTTTTTTTGCTTCTGCTGATTTTCGTTTTAGGGTGTGTTTTTATCATTACTGATAGATCACATGTAGTAATATCATCAATGGAGACATTTGTGTGTTATTTGCATACAAACATCTTTCTTAGTTTTCACAATTATATTATATGCTGGTAGTTTGGTTGGTATGAAAGTGGGAAGTCAATTCATGGCGATGATGATAAAACTAAGGCTTGTTTCTCAGTACATTTGCAGTTGCCGCCTAAGAGCTTTCGCCCTGCCAGGTTTGAGAGCTGATGCTGCTAATTCCTTCCTTGGATGTCTGAGCCATGCTGATTTCCCCAGTGTATCTTTTTTTTTGTGTGCTAGTTTTTGTTTTTTTGGGTTTGTTTTTATCATTACCGATAGATCGTCTGTAGTAACATCATCATGAATGCAAATATTTATTACATCATCGTGAATGCAAACATTTATGTGTTATTTGTATACAAACATCTTACATATATTTTGTGCAATTATATTATAAGCTGGTAGTCTGGTTGGTATGAAACTGGGAAGTCAATTCATGGCGATGATGATAAAACTAAGGCTTGTTTCTCAGTACATTCGCAGTTGCCGCCTAAGAGCTTTCACCCTGCCAGGTTTGAGAGCTGATGCTGCTAATTCCTTCCTTGGATGTCTGAGCCATGCTGATTTCCCCAGTTTATGTTTTTTTTGCTGTGATGGTTCTCGGTTATTTTGTGTTTTTATCATTACTGATAGATCACTTGTTATAAAATCATCAATGCAAAAATTTAGTTGTGTTATTTATATATAGATATCTTACATATAGTATGCACAATCATGATTATATTTTTGCACTATATTTTGTATGAAAGTGGGGAATTCAATTCATGGCGGTGATGATAAAGCTAAGGCTTGTTTCTCAAAACATTCGCAGTTGCCGCCTAAGAGCTTTCGCCCTGCCAGGCTTGAGAGCTGATGCTGCTAATTCCTTCCTTGGATGTCTGAGCCATGCTGATTTCCCCAGTTCATGTTTTTTTGTGTGTGCTGGTTTTTGGTTTAGGGTCTGTTTTTATTGGTACTTATAGATCACTTGTTATAATATCATCAATGCAATTTATATACATATATTTTGCACTATTATATTATATTTTGGCAGTCTGGTTGGTATGAAAGTGGGAAGTCAATTCATGGCGGTGATGATAAAACTAAGGCTTGTTTCTCAAAACATTCGCAGTTGCCGCCTAAGAGCTTTCGCCCTGCCAGGCTTGAGAGCTGATGCTGCTAATTCCTTCCTTGGATGTCTGAGCCATGCGGATTTCCCTGGTTATTGTTTTTTTTTTTGCTTGTGCTGGTTTTAGGTTTACGGTCGGTTTTTATCATTATTTCTGGTAGATTACTTGTAATAATATCATCAATGCAATTTGTATACATACATATATTTTGCACAATTATATGATATTCTGGCAGTCTGGTTGGTATTAAAGTTGGAAGTCAATTCATGGCGATGAGGATAAAACTAAGGCTTGTTTCTCAAAACATTCGCAGTTGCCGCCTAAGAGCTTTTGCCCTGCCAGGCTTGAGAGCTGATGCTGCTTATTCCTTCCTTGGATGTCTGAGCCATGCGGATTTCCCCGGTTAATGTTTTTTTGCTTGTGCGTGTTTCTGGAGGCTGTGATTGTCTTCCGCCAGCAGCTGAGATGGATTGATATAAATTTCGTGTAGGATCAAAGGTATGAGTACTCTAGCTAATTGGTAGACTGCAGTCAGATTCTGTTATTCTTACGGGGTAGGAAGAAAAGCTAGACAATACTTTACGCACGGAAAGTGCATGGGCAACGCTGGAAATAATCTGATTATTGGTGTCCTTTGTGACTAGTGCACCTGTCTGTGTTGTTTAGTACTGTGGTAATAGACTTCAATGATTAAATATCAAATTCTTTAGAAGATAGGTATATGCGTTGGTTCGAGATGCAGTTCCTTTTCTGTAGTATTTAAAACAAATATTTTGATCAACCTGTTTGTAGTGTCTGATTATGGTTTTGGAGCGGTGATGATACATTGTGGACTAGAGTTTCTGATACTGCCACTTCAGTAGTATTTGAAGACAAACCCTTGGCTGTCTGAGCTCCAGGATTTACCAAATCATTTTGCTTTAGATTTGATCGACCTTGTCTGTAAGGTGTCATGCGTCCATTACCAATTCCAGTTCCAGAGGATGATTTAAGTTCCTCATGGTGTAATGTCTTGGACCCGACATGCGATTCTTTGATGTGTCGTATATCCTGATTGGTGGCTTTCATTGTGCCAGCTGATCTTGGAAATGCCACAAATTATTAAATGATTATTTTGACTATTTGGTTCAGTTCTGTATATAAAATAAATTAGGTTGAACTTTGAAAGTGATTCTTTAAATGTTTCAAAGGTATATCTGATAGATTCTTCAAAATTCTAGTCTGAATATCTGATAGATTTCAAAATTCTAGTCTGAACTCTGAAGCTTATTTTGTTGAATATATGTGGATGATGATATTACAAGTAAAATACAGTTATCCCTGTCTTACTTCTTCGGAAGGGTGCTGAGTATACTTTATATAATCTGACCCATCTACCTCATTGGACATCGTTGTTTTGACTTTCGTGTACAGTACTGGGATGATTGATATTTGGTCTTTTTCGTCGTAACTGGCATTTGTTTGCCTTGCCGACTACCCAAATTTTATATATTTTGTTTTCATTGTATTTAATGATTTGTTGCTGTTGATTAAACTAGATATATCGACAAGCATATATCTCAATTGTCTTGTGGGAACCTGATGTTTGGTGAGGTCTTTGATTTATTAATGTTTCTGGTAATGTGTTATAAAATGGATATGTTTGATGAAGTTGTTTTGTCACGCTGAATTGCCACCCCTTTTGTTTGCTATTCTAAACCATGTTAGCTTTGTGGAGTAAATTGGCATATAAGGTCGGATGATGATTACAAGTGCATAGTTCAGATGATCTCACTGTGATTTCTTGAACAAATAGTCTTTCGCTCCTAGCTGATGACCTTTACTGCCAATGCTGATAAAAATCTGTGTCTACTGTGCTTCACAGCTGTTGAAAATTTGTCTCCAAATTATGTTTGTCATTGCTCTATGTTAAATATTTTTCACAAGTTGATCTAATAAATAAATAATTCTCCCTTTTTACCAATATAAAATCTGCTATAACAATTTTGCAGATTAAGTATCTTTGCAACTTTGCCATGTTATGGGTTCTGAAATTGTAGGATTTAATGTCATGTAGAATGTTGCCTATTGTAGTGTCTCTTGTAACTCTAAATCAAATTGTGGGTTTCTCATCCATCCATTTGATTTGTTTTTTATTATTCGCGATGTGATGATGAATCATTTAGGTTTTTGAGTGGTGGCAATTGTCACCGTGAGCCAACAAACCAAAAACGACTTCTCTTTCCACTGAACATTGCCTCCCACTTCCATCTATGCGGTTTGTTTGTTGCTACATTTGCTTTCCTGTATCTTTGTTATAGTTTGTCTCAGTGAAGAGCTCTTGACCAGGAAGTGCCGTATGACACTGTAAACAGCAGCTGCTTCTCTGGCGTTGTAAGTGTCCATCCTTTATCATAACCTCTGTGGTTTTGTCTAGGATGGGATACCATTTGCTCCGGCTTGATTCAGCTGTGTGCGTGATTTTAAACGGGTCTCTGAGGGATTTATTGGATGTTTTCTATCTTAATATTTGGTTGCTCTTATTTTGGCCCGATGCCACGTCTCCGGTAGCCACAAGCATTGACCAGAGATGCTACATTGTGCCAAGAGGAAGTTTCACATTTGATAGGAACCTGTGGCTGCAAATCTATGGTTACACAGAGCCGTTTTTTGTGATTACACCAGTCTGTAAGCTAGCAATTCTTGCATTTGATTTGGATGTGGGCAATTCACTTGTTGGTGATGATGATAGAACTAAGGCTTGTTTCTCAAAACATTCGCAGTTGCCGCCTAAGAGCTTTCGCCAAGCCAGGCTTGAGAGCTGATGCTGCTAATTCCTTCCTTGGATGTCTGAACCATTCTAATTTTTCCAGTTTAGTTTTTCGCTCCTAGCTGATGACCTTTACTGCCATTGGCACTGGATTCAAGGAGGTTCAACCAAGAATTGTGTGCTGGCAGAGTTTTGTGAATGGTATTTTGTGTCTGGCGGAGCAGTACAACCAGAATAGTTGAACCACAAGATGGAAGTTATTCTAAGAGTTTTTGGCTCTTATTTTGTATGAAAAAATAACTGATGGTTTCTGGATGGATATTTTTTACATAGCTTTGGTAGTAAGAGTTGCTTCTTTCAAATTGTCTGCCTCCGTTTGGTTCAGCTTTTAAAGCCAACTTCCGCTTTGAAAAAGCAGAATCTACCAGAGAGGTTAATTTTCGCAGTTTATTCTCCAAACGCATATGATTCTCCTGTGTAATTTCCGAAGCAGCCTGACCCCAGCTTCCATTTTGGTGATTTTTGGTGAAAAATAACCCACTGCCACTCAAGTTGTACCCGGTGGGCCTTCTTTCTCCTCATCTCAGCAACTTCCCCAAAATTTGCGGTGTCATCGGCAAGCCATACTTTCTCACAAGCTGTGCATGAGCTCCTCTGCCCTGGCTGCTGGTGGAAGAACGCTGGCTAAGTGGTGGCCGTGGCCTTGGGAGATTGAACTGGAGTGGTCGCTGGCATGGCTTGGACGCCAATGTGTATCGATGATTTATTTTTGTACTTGATTAGATACATCGATGTGACCATGTGAAGATGTGGCAGCTTGGAAATGTGAAATATTGATTTTCACTTCCATCTCAAAATGTTTGAATGTGATTGGAGATATATGCTTGTTTGAATAAATTGAAATGAAATATTTTTATTCAAGATTGGTTGCAAATTGACATAAAAAAGAATCATTAAAAGTGATGCATTTCATCTAGAAATGCCATTATTGGTATTTACACTTGTCCGCATATGAACAGACTTATCATAGTATTAGAACTATTACAGACAATTTACATCAAATCCACATTTTGCACTTATTCCAACAAAACAATTTAGTCACATGCAACTCCTAGAATTAGGGAGTAGCTCCTGCATAGAACCAGGGAGTATCCCTGAAATTTAGGAGTCCTCTTTTTCCCACCTAGGCTGTAAGGCGCGGTGCCCAAAATCTGAAACGAGCAGCGATGCCCTGACAAATAATTCTGGGCACCGATGCCACAGCGTGTTGGATTCCTCCTAAATAGATGTAGGACCCACGTTAGGATAGAAAATTGAGTGAGGCCAACCTTTTTCTCTTTGTGGCTGTTGTGGAGCTTGCATAGCCGGGCAATGATTGAGATGGAGCGATGCTGCCGGTTGCAAGTTCCATTGATTCAATATTTTATTATCTGCTAAGTTGAGGCATCGATGCCTCTACATGCTCCGATTCCCTAAAAAAATTTTGAGGCATCGCCTGGGCAGCGTAGGGCACCGGTCATTGACGCCCGAAAACTGTTTCGAGCACCGAAAAAATCACACGCTGTCGAGGGCCTAAGTAGATGTCATCTGGGGGAGATTCCAAGTTTCCTAATATTCCTCTAGTTTCACGCCATTCCTCTGCGGGCTATTATGTCCAAAACCAATGAAAATTACCTTCTAAGTCGTGTGTTAATTTTCGTCAAAGAAACTATACGGCTTATTAAAAATGCAATTGCAGCAAAATTGAGAAATAAATTGGTGTGCCTGCCTTGGCGGAGTTTTCTCCTTGGCAGAGGTTAGCTTATCTTGTTTTTTTTCTAAAAAAATCCGTGAGCATCTAGAAACAGAATCTACGTAGTATGTCAATTCCCATGTAAATCAACTAATTGCCTAGGCTGCAACAATGTGGAAATAGAGTCTGGCTTTAAGATTGAAACATGCTTTGGTGACGAAACGTGATGGGGTGAATTCAACTATATTTGCAGGTTGTGTTGATTTGGCGTTATCTATTGGAAATGTCACGTTCCATCATTGCTCATGCGAAGCCAACAAATTTGCTCATGATTTAGCTAGAGAGTGTTTTTCTAATAAAGTTTCTTATAATTGGATCGATGAATCCTCTAGATTAATTAATTGCAAATTTTTGAACAATATAACTATTGTTGCAAATTAATAAAATCCCACATAGTCCTCTTTCCTCAAAATTTTTTGTCGCTTGCCATTGGTGGGTAAAAAGAATCCTATCTTAATTGCTATGTCAACACCTATGTGAATCGAGAAATTAAGTGCAATTTCATTCTTGAACATCGTATGCTGTTGTTATAGCAAAACCTGAAATTACAGCAAATTGGGGTGAAAAGTTAAATTTTGCGCCACTTTGCTTTCGGTCAGGCTCCGCCACTGCACGCCTAGGTTGTTAATCAACACCGAACATGCTAGGATCGGACGGATGTGGCTGCAATCAACTCTAAGGTGAAGCCATCTCCTAGCCTAGTGTTGCCTCCCACACCTTCAGCTGCATAGTTTCACAAGGGCCGTCACTGCAGCACCACGAGGTCAGGTGGGCTGGCTTATCAAACAATAGCAAAAATCTGGTCACCGGGAGGTAGGACCCAAGGAGTGACACATCCGGAGGAACCAACGAGCGCCATATGGAGGAACCAACCATATGCTCTCAAAACCAACGAGCTTAGAGCTCTTTCAAGATTGTTTAGCTTGAGCCACTGGCAGACATATATTTAGCTAAAAATTTCCCAATTTTCTCAAAATCAGGGTACACCTACATTTTCTTTTGCGTTCCTTAATTGTGATAAAAATTTCCCAAACACATATGTGTAGCTAATATTTTTTTCAAACTAAGGGTAGAATTTTTTCTCAAATTTTCGGGGAGGCCACAGCCCACCAGGCCCTCCCTGTGCCTATGCCCCTGGCTTAGCTCAAGCTACTTCAATTTTGTTAACAAGCACCGTGGCCACAAGGGAAGTGGCAACTCCCACATTGGTAGCTGACGAGGCAGGTGTAAATTAAATTATGTGATGTACTACTTAATATCCTGTGTTGCTGCCACCGTACAACATCCACCTATCAGGGTGTTGCTGGAGTTTTTTTTTGTGAGATACCCCAATAGGCGTACCGAAGGGCTATTAGAAACGCCAATGAAGGTGCTATATAAGACATACAATATTCACCAGACACTGCATGGTGTAGTCATGCAAACATGACCCTATGCTTACAACAGTACGAGTACTTTGGTTTACCAACGGAATTACTCAGTTCAGGAATTTAAAGTAGCACAAGGAGAAACGCTCATAGGCAACTCGATTATGGACCAGAACTAGGAGTCCTTTCGCAAGCAACTCCAAAACAGACGCCCTCAGGCCTCAACCTTCTGCTTCGGAACATCTTTCATCGCAGCATAAGCTTTCCTGTATATTCAATGGAGAACCATTAGATACTTGGGTTCTATATCTTCACAAGTTCTCATGGTGAAGACATGAGCGTGTACTACATACGGCATAGTTAAGTGGCCAATACTGTAGTTAATGATGAGGTGCGCTGAACAGTAATTTCAGTTCATCTCTAGTTAACCACCAACCGAAATGTATAATGTAACCAATGAGGAGTTTGCCAGAATAAAAACAAAACGAGGCAGATGGGATACCTTAATGCCTCCTCAATCTCAGTGTTGGCTGGGTCCAACTTGAGTCCATCCAAGAAACGTTGGCATGCACCCTTGTAATCCTGATGACAAAAAGCAAGTTGATGGTCAAAAACAATTTGCAGACAAACTGACAAAGAGGAAAGAACATCCGACAGTCTCTCCATGTAACCTTCAGCAACATCAGCGCCGCGCCCTGCCGGTAACAGGCCTTCGGCCAGTCAGGGCGCATCTTTCTACATTCGTTAGCATCTACCAACGCCTTGTCTCCGTCACCCATGAGAAGCGAGCAAACACTCCTGTTTGAGTACATGGTTGCATCATCCGGATCAAGCATCATTGCCTACAACCAACATTCCAACAAGGCAACTAGTATATAAACACCGAGAGGGGAAATAGTATGAATAATTACTTGAGCCGGTATATAACTAAACCACGAATGAGCCTGGAAAACTAAGTCATTCAGCCTAAAATACAACTACCAATAAATAGAACAAGGCCATACCAGATGGAAATAAAAGAATATATGGCAGTGCGATATTTTTTGACTGTCTTACCACTTGTGGATGTCATGCCGCTTTCTTATCACTTCATTCGTTATACACTATGTCTTAACCCGACCCAGAAAGTACTAACTCCTAAACGACAGTCCAGTTATACAAGTATACTACTAATGAGTGGTAAATAAAATACGGAATTTATCCTCAAAATCAGAGGAACACACCATGATAATCTACCCGCTTCATGTTTGACTTGCTGGAAGCACAACAATACTTACTCTCCCTATGCATGCCTGGTACTCGCCCGTCCAGAAAATAATGTCGGAGATTTATCTAAATTTGATTGTATCTATATACTAAATAGTGTTTAGGTACATTCGAATTTAGACAAATCTACACCATCCTTTTCGAGACGGAGGGAGTAACAAATTCAGCATTCAGGATGCAGACCCTCTGGGTAGGGACCTTGCCACTATGTGACTCGAAATGGTGAAGCCACCCAGCTCCGTGGGAGAATTTGGATATATGGACAAGTTTTGTCCAAGATAATACTTTAGATCAATGTATTTGCATTCAAGAATAATGTAAACCAAGATCATAATCTACGAAATTAGGAACCTTGCTTGCTTCAGGTTGGGAGCTATGCAACAAAAAAGTGGGTATGCTATAAATTATAACATATGGAGCTAAATGAAATGTTGCAAACGAACAATGTAATGATGCTTTAACATACCACACTGTAGGATCCTGCAGCAGAAAAATAATCCTTCTTCTTGAAAGAGTGATTCGCAAGTTTCTTAAATCCTGCCGCTCTAATTTTTTTTTTAGACACAGGCTCATCCTGAATCATCAAGATATCAAAATTAGTGAAGGCTTCAGATACAGAAAAAATATATACAATTTTAAACAAAAATACGTAGAATTGTGATCCAAAGACTTGAAACATAAGGATCTGATTATATACAAATATTTATTTTTACATTTTATGATTGCATACTTGTGAGTATATCCAAGCAGCTACGTGGGGAATTGTAAATAAAGAATTTATTGCATAAATGGCAAACTAAATTCGTACAAATCAGTGAATACAATGCTTTGGTAACTATGAAGATAAACCTTGTACGTCAATCTAAATACAGATAACCTCACCAGTGCTGAATTTCTCCACTAAACCTCCGCAAGCACATTGTAGGATACTATGCACCATCTGCTATTTTCTACAATAATTTCCATGTACCCTCTTGCTCACAATCAGGGATTACAGGTTCGAGTGGCATTATTTAATATTCATTTTGTTCAATTAACGTAAAGCTTGTCTTTGATTTGAACCATATATTTTCCCAAAATACTTATAAAGGAAACAGTGGAAATAAATTTCAAATGGTGCGATCTTTAAATCGCAAGTTTTACAACTATGATACTGGCTATTGCCCGTTACCCCTATGTTTGACAAAACCCCACCAGACACAGAAATCATGTGAGCTTCTCTTTTCTTCCCGTCTCTTATCTGGTAACATGAACTAAATATTGACGTGAACAGTATTCACCTATCCCTACAAAGATTGGAATAGGAAATTGTTTGGATATTACTAAAAAATGAATTTGTTTGGATCAAAACATTAGAAAACAACTTGCGCATTCAGGATTTTGACCTATCAGCCTGGTATAACGGTGTGCCGGTGCCTAACTAGCTTGACATCTCTAACTAACACCAGCTTTGTCAGCCTAGATAGTGATCCTCTGTGGATCATTGCCAAATTATGGTGGTAAGGGTGAGTCGCAAGTGAGTTCCAGAAACACTGCTTTGTCTGCTCCTTTCTCTCCTTGCCAATTCATCCCACTGCCTTGCTTCTTGCATTCGCTAATGCACCAACCATGAAGGCCTGGGGTTTAATTTCAAATATGTACAACTGCACCATACCAGTATCAAATTGAAATTGGGAATTTTGATCCCTTTCTTCAGTAGAAACTATTCAAATATGCAATGTAAGTACCGGAGCCTTACCTGGTATGAGGTTTTTGTTCACGCTAGAGTCTTCAACTGGAAGCTTACATCACAAACTATTACAAGGATCTTTTTGGTCCTCATGATGAATTGATGATAGTCACGTTTTCCTGGTCTAACATCTATGCGATAATATTCTGCAAGTCTCCTTTGAGGAGAATGTAATTTTAACTAATTTATGGTGTAAGAAATGACAAGCGAAATTTTGCAAATGGAATTAAACAAAGGCCCATGCTCACAGAATTTTATCAGACTTGTTGGGATGTCATTAACGATGATACTATTGTTTTCGTGGAGTTTCATAAATAAATTTTGCCATTACATAGTGAATTTTGGAGTAATAACCTTGTTACCAAAGGAACCTGAGGTAACTAAACCTGAGGTAACTAAGATTCCACAATATAGACCCATATGTCTATTAAATTCAAGTTTCAAAAATTTCACTAAGACAAGTATGAGTAGATTAAATGGTGTTGCTCTCAACGTCATTTGGCGTTATATACTGGAAGGGGTTGTCATTTTACATGAGGCGATTCATGATGTACACTCAAAGAAGCTAGATGGAGTCATATTTAAAATTTACTTTGAGAAGGCCCAGGGCAAGGTTTGATGGCCTTATGTACTCTTCGAATGAAATGTTTTGCACCCTTATGGAGAGCATGGATAGAAAAGCTTTATGCAAAAAGGAAGTGTTGCGCATAAAGTTGATGATGTTAGAGGTTCATACTTTCAGTAAACAATGGGGTTTCGAAAGTGGCGGTCCTCTATCACCAATGATTTTTAACATTGTGGTTGATATGCTCCACATTTTAATCAATATATAGCAAGGAAGAAGGGCTGATAACTGGTGTCATCCCACATTTAGTTGGTGATGGTTTCTCCATTTTGGAATATTCCGGTGATACTATTCTTTTTATGGACCATGACTTACAGAGGGTTGCAAACATAAAACTAATTTTGAGTGCATTCGTGCAACTTTTTTGGGTTAAAAATAAATTTCCATAATAGTGAGCTATATTTTTGGGGGCTGCCAAAGAACGAGAAAACACCTATGGTCAACATTTTGGTTGTGGTGTACGATATTTTTTACATTTAAGTATCTTGGTATTCAGATTCATGTTTGGAAACTCCGAAACCGAGTTTGTACGATGAATGCGAATAGGTTTGAGAAAAGGTTGAGTTTCTAGAGAGAACAAATATTGCCTTGTGGTGGTCATTTAAATCTTGTTAATTCCATGCTAGGTTCCAAGTTGTATGCTTGTAGAGTTCATAAAAATAAATAGACCTTGCAAGTATATATGTGGTTTAAAAGAAATAAATCTTACATCATCAGGAAGAATACGTTCGGCAGCAACGTCCTCCTTAATGCAATTGACGAAGTCAGTTGAAACAAGTTTTTCAGAATGGAGATTCCCCATAGCATAGGTTAGAGCTCCCTTGGTATCAGCACCAGCCTATCACAGAAAAAGATTAATTGTGTGTCCTCAAGATAACCTTGTTAAGCCTGTCCTCAAAATGAGCTGGGTAGCAACTTAAATTTCTGCATTTTCAGGAATCAATAGAAACCATAAAGCCAGCGTTTCAGAATGAGTTTTCAACAAGTTAATTTCGTTGAGTTCACTCTCATCATACTTGTGGTAACAACATTGACAAGTAGGTCGGAAAAAAGGTTTAGAATGTGTCTACTGCATGTGGACAAATTGCAGTGTACTACGACTGGTAAATGTTCACAAAACAAAGGCCAGCACAGGGAGTTGAACGTTCTCATAAAAAATAAATAACTTGAAAAGGCTGAGATGAAGGTACAATACCCTAATCAGGAGAAGCATACATTTCCTTGAGTCAGCATCTACAGCTGCGATGAGAGGTGTCTTACCATTTACCATTTTGTTGCGCTGGTGACAAATATTTAAGATATCAGCGCTTATAGTCAAAATGATAATCAAGGGATTAAGATAAAATGTATACATGTATATTACTAAAAATAAACGGCTTCTATAGGCAATACAAAATACATAAGCATACTGTGAAATTATAGATCAGATTCCAAGGTAATTACAAAATGCATCAGCATATTGTAAAATTATAGATACAACCTATTTTGTAGCTTACTAGCATTTGGTGAATCCTTGAAATTTTGAAAGACACTGTCCCTCAAAAGGGAGCATGAGAACAAGATTGACTAAATTATATTGTGAAAAATATTCAAAAGACAATTGCAGCAAATTTACTTCAAAATCGATGTCGGTATTTAAGGGAGCAGAAGTGACAAGCTGTGCAGTGGTATATATCTTGTATTCCATTAAAAAAAGTAAGTAGAAGACATGCATTGGCAGCAGAACTATTACTAATGCAAGGAAATATATCCTAGATTTAATTGTACATTACCTATTACGATGAAAATCTGAACCAGATAAGAAGAAAGAAAATGTAATCAAGATTTCAAGAGTTACAATGTCACAGTCTTAATGATATGGAAAATCTGGGGCTGTGTATCTAATGGGAAACTAAAGGCAGAAACATATGCACTTATAAACTTACGTCTGCATTGTGGTCTAATAAAATCTTCATAATGCCATCATGCCCATAAGTAGCAGCGCAATGAAGTGGTGTCCCGCAATAAGCTACCAGATCAATATGGGCTCCTTTAGCAAGCAACAGTTTAACAGTTTCACAATCTCCTGAAAAAAAGCATGAACTTGCTAGATAAGAGGATAGGTATTTCTATGAAATTTTATTTCTGAAGAAAATACAATCAGAAATTTACTGGAGCAGAGGATAGGATTTTCGTTGGACGATGTCTTTCTTTTGAAAAAGCCTTATGCACCTCACTCGGCCTTGACCATGTGCCATAAATAATGACTTGTATGGATAATTGGGTATAGTAGGAACTAAAGCTAATACATTCTCCGTGGCTACATCATCTATTACCATGTGAAACGAAGGAAAATAGATCCTAGTAAGAAAACAATACTTAACCACACCATAATAGAACTAAATTGAAAAGACAACATAAGAAAAATTGCAGCGCACAAATGCATAACAGAGGCATGTGTTTGTAGAGGTAGACCTGATATAACGGCTTCATGTAAAGGGGAACACCCATCGTGTTTGGCCTTGTTTGGATTGGCACCATGATCAAGAAGATATTTGGCGATACCCACACCCTTAGAAGGTATTGCGAATAACAGAGGTGTTCTACCTGTCAAGCACACAGTAATGTAGCTTATTGATTAAAAAAAATCTCTAAAAGCATAACTTTCACACCCAAAAAATAAGCAAGTTAGGGTCGTAACATCACTATCTTTTCTGAAAGTATAAACTGTAGAAATAGCTACTCGACATACACTGAGTAAACCAACTGAATTTCTGTATATATGAAGTAGGATGACGTATTCCGCAAGACAAGATGGCACAAATGTGCAGTATAGCCAGCTCCAAAATATGAATAAGCGAGCTGATTTCATATAGTATATAATTGCAGCATACGCATGTGTGCAATAAAGTAAATAACACAATCCTGGACAATAATTATTTACCACGGATGGGGCCTACTTATGTTAGCCATTATTACGTAGGATATTACGTGAGATATAATAACTGAGTCTGGGCTACTCTATTTTGTTATGAAGCAATATCATTCAACTGTTTTTTATAAAATAAGCAGGTATGGACATATGTTAGCATTAATGAGATAAATTGCAGGGTGGCAAATATACAGAGCAACAGATAGATGTTATTATGTGATTATGAGTGAGCACAATAGAACATGAAACGAAGCAAGTGCGAAACCATGCTATTTCCTTCACAGTAGCAGGCATAACCTTAGCAAATAGCAAGCACAAAATAATCAGGCACCATAATATGAAATAATGACTAGCTAAGCCCTGAAGATGAAATAAAATCCCTATAACCAAAACAGAGCCCACTGCAAATATAAAATAGCAATTGGTGAAATTTGAGTATTTGACAGACTCATATTATAAATTTTCTTAGACCGCCTAGAAAGAAGAAACTAAAACGAAATGTACGTGTTGACAAAATCCTAAATCGATATAGGGTTTCATTCAGAGGGACCCTGACCTTCCTTGTCGACACCATTGACATCAACCTGCAGCTCCTCGACCAGGTACCTGCACACCTCCAGCCTCCCTCTGCTGGCGGCGACGTGCAGTGGCCCGAGACCCTGTAGCAGCCCGACATCTTCCACCCTCAGCGCTTCCACCGCCTCCTTGAGACTGCCCCTGCCTGTGTCCAGCTTCATCACCAGCTCTGCAACGGAATGGATCTAGAGAGTCGGCGGTAGTTCTTTGGAGCGACAGATCGAGAAGGGGCCGGAGGAGAAGGCCGCTTACCCTTGAGGAGAGGGAGATCGCCGTCGGACGCCGCCTGAAATACCATGTTCAACATCAGCCCGCCGACTGGGGAGAGGCAGCGTTAGCGTTTGGCTTGGTTGGGGATGAGAAGTTGATGAGAGGTGGACAGTAGGAGGGGCTTACCTGTGAAGGGTGCGCGCGGCGGCGCCATGCCGTCGATCGGGGAGCAGGAGATGGTAGGGTTTATGGTAGGGAAGGAAGGGCAGGAGGCAGGAGGAAGACCAAACAATCCGCGCCAATGGAAAGGAAAAAATTGGCCAGCGCCAGGCAGACAGACCCTCTATTTATTTTTGCCTCGTAAAATGCAAGTAGAGGGTCATGTATTCACTTTCCACCGGTCGAAAACTCATCCGAGCTAGCAGACCCCGTATCCCCACCCCGTAAAACAGAATCCTACGGAATATTCTGTTTTCAGCGGCGACGCGCGGGTGGCTATGGCGGCGGCACGGGGAAAACGGTTGGGAATTCTGAAATGTCCGCGCGCCCTAGCTGAAATGGGATGAGGGGTTGGTCCTGTATTTAGCCTCCCGCCCCGTACAAGTAAGGGGCGAAGAGCCGCCCCGTAGCCAAAACTGTAAAAAATCGACGCGGGGGCCAGTTTTACGGGGTCTGCTAGACGGTCGGGTAGAGTCCTATCCCGTATATCTGCGGTTATTTTATGGGGTTGGGCCTTTTAGGGGGTCTGTTAGACATGCTCTAAACGAATCATGTGATTCTTCGGATGTGGCAGCCCCTGCAGTTGGTGCTACCTGAGATTGCAAGGTACTCCCTCCGTTCACTCCGATTTAGTATAAACTTGTACTGTACTAAATTTGAGTCAATTAAAAAAGAACGGAGGGAGTATCAGAGAACTTATCTACTCCAGTAGTATTAGCAAGTCTGTGCCTTTATTCCTTTACCAAATTCACACCATGCATTACCCGTGTATGCATACTAGTGTCTGCTAAATGGTGCGAGTCTTGTTTACTTATATCTGCATAAGGAACTTGTGATGTGGGGCGCGGTTCATCTTTGAAATTTCTATGTTGAGATACAGAAATCTAACCTACACAAGCTATTCAGACCCTGAGACAATTGACTAGAACCGACAAAAAATCCACAATTGGAGCAAGTATTGAAATGTTGAAGGGAATCCACTGCCTCCCGTACAAATAAAAAGGAAACAACTGATACGTCAAACAGACTAGTAGTACGTACTCGCATTTCAACAAGATAAAACAGATTCGCTTACAAAATGATGATGCTGCATGCTCCCAAAAAGTGTAGTCTGACAAGCCCATGTCAGTACAAAGATTTGCGTGTGATCATATCATAAATTACTTGTAATACGAAGGCATACACATTTTATTGACGAAATCAAAAGCACATATATATAACTGATCTACTGAAACTAATTTGATGCATTTTGATTAACCTGCATGGTTTGAATGAATATTTATTTGCAGCGGATGATACGATCGAGAGTAGATATAGAATTCTGGTTCAGAAATTAAAGGGTAAAGCTGCTAGTCTCCTATCGAACTGAACAGAACATTGCTAATCTATTTTTTGTTGTTCTCAGTATCACTTATTGTCTTGCTTACATAAATAGATGAGTTGAACAAGCTTTAAACACCACGCAGAGAGGTGAATAAATCCCCAAGCTGAAAACTCAAATCCTCGCAAGAATATACCGGACATCGTGGAAGGCAGAAGCATCCGGTCAGGCACTTCCATCCGAACATTCAAATCACCAATTAATTAGATTCTAAGGTTCCTATGTCGACGTCTACGTGGAACCTTGTCAAAACTCCTTTCATGCTCTTCAAAATCGGTCTCTTGAGCATGACTAAAGCAGCAAGAGTGGTCAGAGTCTTCGGAGTCATAACCCTCGGCATACAAATAGCCCTCGGCATACAAAAAGTCACAGTCACCCACATCAAGGCAATTGTAGTATGTGTGATAACCATAGTAATGATGGCTACTGGTCTCGAAATACCTGGCGAAGTCATTATATGCATAGGGATGTAGCTTCATCGTCTTGACCCTGGCTCGCAGGCTACTATCTATATGGACATTGTAGCAACCACGGAGGTCAAAAAACTCAAGGTGAGGGAAGTTGTCAAGGATGATCGTTAGCCCTTCGTTGTCAAGGTTGCTGCCGTAGAGCTGCAGGGAGCGTAGCTCGTGCAACCTTGCAATGGCCAATGCTTCGCTATTGTTGGGAGGATATCTTGCTCCTTTGTAAAATCTGAAGTGCTTCAGTTGCGGACAAGTGGTGGCAACATGCTCAATAATCCCTGCGACACATCCACCATAATAATGGTAAAGCTCCAGCTCCTCCAACAAGGGCCACTTCTTTGTTGCGTCTCTGAATGCTCCACTGTTAATGATAACAGAGGATACTACTCTAAGACGAAGGCTCTTCAACAAGGGCGCCCTGCAAGAATAGCACGTGATTTAAGTAGCTTGTAATATGCCGGTCAAATATACAACATCACGATTGACCAAAGAGTAAAAAATCACAGGGAGCAATCGGAAATAAGAGAAATATCCAGAAGAAGGAAAATAACACTTACTGCTCCTCTAGAAGAATCACTTTATGGATACTCAAGCATTGCATTTTCATAGAATTGTTTCTTAAGGAGTACATTTACTTTGCAATGATCAAGCACGACAAATACTAGCATTACTTGTTGTCTATGATCCTTAACTGCAGCGACCTTCCCATATCAATCCAGGCTGGGGCCGCCTCTCCAGCAACCGCGGTTATCCTATGTGAGCCTCACCCGCCAATCACGGGTGACTGATGGTGAGAAGGGGAGTGTGGGAGGAGGACAGGGCGATGGCTAGGGTTTTATCATGTCGTCGCCCTGAGAACAAGGCGAGCGAAAACATCTTACTCTGTTAAATATTATGATTGTTGTATTGTTTCTAACATTATCAAAATTGTGCTACATTTTCAGAACTTAGACAATGAGAGTTCCAATCCTAATGGTAGTATATGCTTTTGAGAGACATGGGTTACATATCTTCTATATGTAAATAGCTAGTTGTGCTAGATTTCCTTGTGCATGCGTTCTTCCACATCACCTTAATTATTTGATAGCCGTTAGGTCGAAATTGTGTGATATCAGCAAGTTAGGCATGTACACATAACTTCATAAGTTACTCTTTTAGATTTCTTTGCACATTAATTCTTCCACGTCACCTTAATTATTGATAGTCGTGTGATCGAAGTGGTGTGATATGAGCGAGTCATGCATGTATCCATGAGTTACCTTTTCGGCATTAATCAATCCATGTGAACAATAATGCCACATCATCAAGTCATGATGCCTTTTATTCACGGAAATCAAGCCATGCCCATTAGTCACATGTTAAATTTTGCATTGATGGCATATATGTTGGACGATTAGAGCAAACATATATAGTTTATGATTCACATATTTTTTTGTTAAAACATGGTGTCACGCTGAGTTCAATTAAGAAAATATCCTTTTATACATTACTTTGTCACATACTTACATAGGTTCTATTTAAGAAAATGTAAACGGAGAACACTCTTTCATTTTTAAAAATAGTTTTAGTTACTTCTATGCACATATTTATGTATTCATTTTAACATGATTTTCTTGGCATCGTCTATTTATACAAAATTAAAGATGGTAATTTTACCCATAGGTAAAGATACACATAGGCACCGTACCTATATATGGGTAAGGGTAAGATATGAGTGCATTTGTATATCCGTGGATATTACACATGCCCTATATGTCAAGTCATGGATAGGACATGGGTACATGTCTATACCCTGCCCCGTTTATACCTATCATGTGGAACCGTAGAGGTCCAACCAATGCAGCCCAACAACACACGAGCGCAAGGGTTTGTCAAAGCCTCTGATAATTTTCATGTATATGTTGTTAAGTTGAAATAATTAATTTTTTTTGGTTAAATATGCTATTTGATAAATGTAAAATCGTGAACATTCATATACTGTTCGATCTGCCTGTTTGGTATCCAATAGGTATGGGTACCCACCATGTATGGTATGTGCAAAATTTTATACCCGTAGATACAGGTATGGTAGAGTTTTGTACCTACCGACAATAAGGATGTAAGCTTGGTATTGATCTACCTTGTCTATATCTATCCATTAGGAAACATACATTACTACGTCTGCTAGTTAACAGACACGACTCCAAAGCATTTGTCTTTGTTTTGTAAAGAAAAGGTATTTTTACGTTTGCGGTGAGAAGAGGAAGTACCAAATCAATAGACATACATATACCAGAAATTTCTCGATGCATTTAGACCAAATCGAAGACGGAAGAACAAATTAATGATAGTAATGAATAGAGATGCGGGTGGTGGGTTGAACAGAAATCTTACTGATTGCCTAGGAAAAGGATGAGGTCCTCATCGACGTAGTCATCATCGCCCATGAACTCCATGCACTGCCCAGAGCTGAACCAGATGGCAAACCGCGCCATCCTGTTGAGGCTGATAGTCTCGCGGAAGAGCAGGGAGTGTCCGCGCAAGTCGATGCGGCGCCACAGCTCGGGCTCGCGCGCGGCGCTGCGCCAGGACCGGCACGCCCTCGACGCGCCGCCGAACATGAGGTCGACATGGTCCAGCTTGTGGAAGACGTGCAGCAGCGCGTCCAGCGGCAGAGCCGCCCAGTTCCTCCTCCTGGATCGTCTCCTTCGGATCCGACTCAGCCGTCGCGAGCTTCCGTCCCTGGGAGCCGGCGGTGGCGGCGGCGATAACAGCGGCATCGATCACGATGTGGACCTGTGGCGTCAACCGGGCGAGATCGAATTGGTTTGATGGACTGCTAGGCTGATCGGTTCTCACACGGATATGTGTTTTCCCTATTTTTCATCAGGAAAATAAATCACCGTCGTTTTCTTGCGAAATTATAGTATGTGTGCTCGTGCAATTCGATATCGTTCCGTGCCGCAAATTTACACGAGAAACATAAACACGGACTTTGTTTTAGCTATATCTTCTCTTTTTTTAGACTACTAGTTTTTTTTGAATCATTTTTTAGACTAGTTAGTGTACACATCTTGATTAATTAAATCAAATCAAAATGTGGTACGGAGTATATGATTTAGGGTTTAGGATTTAGGGGTTAAGATTGTTGGCAAGGAGGTGGAGTGTGTGGCGGCAAAGAATGTGGCAGATGGCACGATGCGGTTGCTGCTGTCAAGGTTGGTAGCAAGGAGGTAGAGTGTGGTGGATGGCAGGAGGTGTTGCCGCGGCATGGCCGACGCCGCCCGACTCCGCCTGTTCCACCAGCTACTCGGCGTCCTATCCATGCTTGGCTCAAGGGGAGATGTTGCATATGCTTAGCTCCTGATCACCCCGCTGCTCTTTGTTGTGATCCCTTCAGGTGCTCTCGTTGCCTTGAGAATGGACATCGGGCACGTGATTGTCGTAACGCTTGGCACCCTCTGAGCTTGTTGGCAGCCCTGTCGCGTCGCACCCCCGTCAAGCGCATGCTCCTCGCGCGAGCCTAGGTTGAGGCCTCGCTCCCGTCCAATGTGCCTCACCGTCGGTCTTGGCGTGATAGTTATTTCTTCTCCTGTTGGCTCTTTGGCCTCGGCGGATAGGCAATCCGCTTTGGAGAAGCAGGCCGAGTTGTTTCAAGAGGCCATCCGTCCTCTCCACGAGGTTGTTGACTCCTTGCATGGATGGTTGCTACCGTTTGGGGATTTTCTGGAGCGGGTAAAAACTATGTTGGGTAGGCTCTCCCGAACGCTACCGATCCTTTGGTCCTGCCTGATATTGGTAAAGTGAGCGCGAGCGGAGCGAGCCTTTATGGTTGTTTCTCTCCATGCGCTAAGGTGGGCTCGGTGGTCAAGGCTCCAGTCATGCAGATCACGCCCGAGCTCTTGGATTTGTGTGGTGATGTGGTGATGCCTCATTCTGTCGCTAAAGCGAGGTCCGACTCACATGAGATCTCGGATGTGGCTCCTTCGCCGAGTCAGGCACTTGGCTTTGAGAGTAGTGCTGTTGTTGGAATGTTGGCCATGATGTCTCTCTTTTTGCCTCGGTCTGACAGGCAAGTGGTTGCTATTGGTGTTGGGGTTGCTAAGCTGTGGTCGCCAGAGAGGTTTGCGATTTTCTCGCCACCTTGGCTGCTGCCTACCCTAGATCCGTAGTGGCTTGATGGATGCCCCAAATGTCATAGCATGTCTTTGTTGGTGTGGTGTTGGCGTCGCTTTGTGGTCTTATAAGCTGGCTAGAGTGGGTGTGTGACCTTAATGTTTTGGGTCTTTTTTTTGTCTTGGATGTGGATGTGTGGATTTGACCCTATTGTTGTAGATTTTTTGTCCAATTTTCTCTTAAAAACTAGGCACTCTCTTTTTAGCTAATAAATGAGGCAAAGTTTTTACCTTCTTTAAAAATAATATGATATACTGAAGTAGTAGAATCGATGATCGAGGAATATACTGATGGAGGGCTCGTGCGTATAGAATCGTGCGGCTGTTTAGGCCATCTAAAAATTCTTTTTGTTGGGCTTGGGCCACACAGTACAGCAGAAGTATAGCTGAGCGGTTGTAATGCTTGTTTTTTTTTAACAATCAATACCACATATATTTATAGCAACAAATAGTACATGGTAGAGATACATGAACCGACTCCAACGATTATAAAATAAAGTCTAAAAGATAGTAACAAATCTTCGAGGTCTTCAATTTCTTTCTTCTTCCAGAACACAATCTTGAAGACAGCCAAAGATAGATAACGAACCATAGACCTGTAGATACCGACGAAAGTTCTCTCATAATTTTTTGAGCCGCAATGCCAAGGCTGTGTGCATGCACGCAACCATTAAAGCAGTCATACAACATCGGCAAGAGTACCAACACCAGTATATCAGGGAATAATAACCGACTAGCTTTGTCGTCGTCGATGGAGAGTCGAGAGTACGAATCACCATTGTCGAGGACGTAGCAGCCGGGACAAAAACTGCGAGGATAATCCTCCTCGCGGCAACAACGACAAAAGATCCAAAATCGATCTGCCGAAGCAAGATCCGAAGATCCATACCTAGAAAATTGTAATTGTTCAACACCACCATTAACGCCGAGAAGAAGATCTCGTCGCCGAACGAATGGCCGAAGATCACTTATTGCAGACGATGCCATCTTCATCATCGAGGGGAAACCAACAAGATGGCGGTTACCAAAATCCTAACATAATCTAATGAAAACAATTCGAAACTCCACGCATAGATCGGATTCCCCACTCCTCCCGACGCCAGCGAAGCCGACCGGAGGATGGGGAACCAATCTATGGAGGAGGATGAACTGGAGACGGCTAGTTTAATCGAGCTAATAAATCTCTAAAATTACTTACTAGCCCCAGCCGATAAGGAAAAACCCATGCGAGCGACCAAACACGCCTCAATACACTGGCAACTGGCAAGTGATGTTTCTGTGCACCATCGATGCCTTTACATCATCGTGTTCTCTGAATTTTCCTCATACCTTTCCTGCCAATAATTGGATCTGCGCTGATAGAGTGATCATAGACTGACAGTCCTTCTCAGTCTCAGATCAGATGCATCACTGCAAATTGTTTGCTGGCTGGGACAGAGGAGGATGGTGCCGGGCGGCCATCGGAGATTCGGAGTTGGACAAGAGTCAGAGAGATGGAGCCCAGCACACACCCAACCCTGTGTCCTCGCAAGCAACACCATTTCTACTGCATAGCCATCATTCAACTCTCATCTGATGTGTTTCCACACCCACCTTGTGCAGAATTTGGATTTTTATGTGTTCGTGACCAGTTCATGATCATTCTGCGGTAATACGGTTCGGTTCAAGAATTGGCACGCCAAAGCATAAAGAAAATAGTTCTTCATATAACCACAAGAAAAAAAACTTAAATAAAACACAAGTAAAAGAAGCTAAATATGAACATAAACATGGTGGGTTTATGTATCTGTCTGATCCAGTTATACAGATGATTCGACAAATTTTGAGCACTAAGTACTAGCAAACTTCTTGTTTAGTCTGCAAGCTTGCCAGGTCCAACGATGGGAGACGGTGAAGGGAGGAAAAGATTGCTTCTGGGAAGAACTCTATACATGTGCACTCAAAGCATCCTTATTTTGGGAAGCTGCCTTCACAATAATATTGCAGAATTTCAGTTGCTGGGCTTCTGGTCTGTACCAGGTGATGCCTGAAAACGGAAGAAACACATTTCAGGTAGAGTTGCTATGAAACTCAGGCTGCTCAACAGCAATATCAATTAGATGATGTGAAATCTAGGAAAAAGCAAGTGCTCTGATGATGAATACTTACCCCAACTGATGTCACAAAACTACAGACTGCACATTTGACAGACCTTGCGCCGTACTGGTACATCAGCAGCATTCGGCAATTCCCGCAGTTTACATGGGCAACCTGATTCCCTGCGTTCAAGGACAAGGGAATCATGTTTCATTCAGAGTGTTTGAGATTAGATAAGCACAGATCCACTCATCCTTATGAGTTATGAGTTCTTAGCAAACGTGGAGATTATTCAGAAGTCAGGACTCAATGCTAGCCATATCATTCAATCTTTGTGTTTGTGAATCATCCAGCAACTGTAGGACATGTTTGTCAGGCTTAAAATTAGGAGATATTCATCAAACTTTGGTAGATCTAGGACATCCTTGTCAAACCTTTACTTTTCTGAATCACAACAAATGCATACATCCTACTGTCCAATTTCGATGAGTGCGACTTCAGGATAAGCCAATTTTACGATGTTAACAGTTATCGACTGATTGCTAGAGCTTTTCCCACCTCAGAATAGATTCTGTTCAGAATGAGGATTTAACATACACAAATCAACGCCAACATTGTTTCAGAAAGGCAATTGAAACCAGCGGAATACGCCACTTGCAACTGAGGAACGGAAAAAAGATAGAAAAACTTTGGTTAATGTACCTTCCATTGCCAGGTTGACCGTGTGGCAGCAAGAACATTGTACACTTGTCGCGCCACGTATGTACATTAGGAGAGTGTGGCATCCTCCGCAAACTAGCTGCGCCATCTCGGTCCCTGCACCAAATCCGGGTGGAAAATTCATTCGGGTAACTACACTTTACGATATTGCCCAGTTAATGTTAAGCTTTTTGGGTTGGTTTAAGGGAGTACATAATCGTGAAATCTGCAGCTATATGTCTGTACACTGTACATAGAAAAGAAGCAAAATCCCCCGCCCTTGAAAAACTTCTGAAGTGAAGTGCACAGATTAACCAGAGAACCAATATGAGTTTGATTCAAGTGCATACCGGGAGCCGGCACGGTGGTCACAGTACTGCAAACTGCGCAGCATACTGACGGTGCACCAGCAGGATACATGAGCAGATTCCGGCATCCGGAGCAGACAAGTTGGCTTTGAGCCCCTGAAATTGCACAAGCATGGAACCTTAGCTTAGTGGCTGAATCTCACCTACCAATAACTGAAGGTTTAATTTCAGAAAAGCAATGCAATGGCAAAATCAGCAGAGAAATTTCTATGGCTTCATGGATGTCATGAGCTCAATCTTCTGTATCAGAACTTCAGAGAATATAAAAACAGCAGAAGGAACTGCTATAGAAAACTCCACTTCCTATATTTCTAATCCAAAAATGGAATATAAACTGGAAGGCTGCTCTTTTGTGTCAAATGAAACTTCAATTCCTATACATCTAGTCCAAAAATCACGAGGAAGCCTGGACGCTTATGCCGTTTACATCTTCATTTTCGGGTGGTTAAGAAATAAGAAACATCAAATTATTTTTGAAGGAAAATAGAGAACAATTTCCAAATCTGTCTCTGTTCTTGCAGTACCCAGTTGGAGACCATACCGGCATTGGGGGTGGGTGGTGTGAAGGGCACAGGAGGAGTTGGATAAGGGGCAAGGGGAACCGGCATTGCCGTGCCCGCGGCTGCCTTAGCCGACGTCGTCGTTGCTATCGGCGAGACTCCGCACACTCTGGTGGAAGTCGAGGGCTAAGAACTGATTGCCTTCCCCTGCATGAAATCCTGCAGAGAGCGCCGGAGATTCCGATGAGAACACTTAGATTTTACAGAAAAATATCAGCTTCACGGTAAATCGAGCGTCAAGGAAGCAATTAGGGAAACGAAGTGTTGCGTCGGTAGCAGCACTCATTGCGGCAACAAAGTCAGGCACCGAATCACCTGCTCGCTGCTGGACTGTGCCACCGCTGCCGACGCTCGTCGCCACACAGCACTGCTGCCGCGGTCCGCGGACGCTAGTCACCGTTGAGCCCGAGGAAGAAGGTGGGCTTCAGAGGAAGAGCCGGGTCCGCATGGTGCCACCCCGGGCAGACGAACGCCTCCGGTTTTGGTTGCTTCGCTCGATCTGGTGCAGATTTCCGTTGAGAGAGACAAATAAGTTTTCCCCGCGTAATGAGCTGAGAATGCGGCGGATAATGTAAGCACGATACTATGGTTGAGAACGTGGATTCTCTTTCTTATCCTCTTATTATGCCATGTGGACCCATATGAACTTATCGTGCCATCCGGTTATTCGTAAAATTCATATCTTTAGAAACTTCTCTGAACATTTATGCATGGGTCTAACTATTTTTCAGTTGAACGAGAACTAACTTCAATTCTTATTAAGATGATGTCATAAAATCATAGTTGCAACAGTTATGGTATAAATTATGATTAGCACAAATCACAAATTAAATATAACGGGTCGGAGCAATTTCCTTAGTTGCATTTTCACTTGTATCCGACAAAATTTCCATCCGGTTGATAAGTATGCACTGTGTGTCATTTAGAAAAGAGAAAACAGCATGTTATACGATGGCTCATCTCTTAGCATTGTCTTCAACAAATAGTTTGTGTGCTTCTAAAATATTGATATGGTGATAATTAAACTATTAAATGTGTGGTTAAGAGAAGACATCTGATAATAAAGAAAATCATCTTAGCTTAACTAGATCGAAGGCACACAAGTGCCCAAGCTTTAAATTAGTAAACTTCCGTAGGGCTCTTCTCTTCTTATTTTTTTTCAAAATAAGGCTTTTCTCTTAGTTAAGAAAATACTGACCTCTTTTTTTCCCTCTCTCCTCATAATAGGGAATCATCATACATGGTACATGGTACTGTTAAGACAACATCACCGTACTTGGTAGGTTATGTTGTATGTACATAACAACAATGCTTAGGACCCGATATGTTATGTTGCATGCATCTACCCCTTCACGTCTTTCCCCAGGTGCCAGAGGCACCCCCGCCGCCGCCTAGCAATATCCCCGCCGATGGATCCCCTGTCGTCGCTGCCATCGGATCCCCTCGCCGCGGCGGTGGTGGCTCCCCTCGTCGCCGAATGTGACTTGGGGTAGTGGAAAACGGATCAGTCGCTGGAGCTGCTGGGGCGGTGAGAGTCGGCGAGTCGCTGATTTGCGACCAGGGCGGCGACCCTGCGTCGGGGTGGTGGTGGAGACCTTCTCCGGTGGCGTCAAGGCCATCAGCGGATGCAGGGCTGGGGCAGGTGGTGATATGCCCAAGAGGCAATAATAAAAGTGGTTATTATATATCTTTATGTTTATGATAAATGTTTATATACCATGCTATAATTGTATTAACTGAAACATTGATACATGTGTGATATGTAAACAACAAAGAGTCCCTAGTATGCCTCTTAACTAGCTTGTTGATTAATGGATGATTAGTTTCATAATCATGAACATTGGATGTTATTAATAACAAGGTTATATCATTGTATGAATGATGTAATGGACACATCCAATTAAGCGTAGCATAAGATCTCGTCATTAAGTTATTTGCTATAAGCTTTCGATACATAGTTACCTAATCCTTATGACCATGAGATCATGTAAATCACTTATACCGGAAAGGTACTTTGATTACACCAAACGCCACTGCGTAAATGGGTGGTTATAAAGGTGGGATTAAGTATCCGTAAAGTATGAGTTGAGGCATATGGATCAACAATGGGATTTGTCCATCCCGATGACGGATAGATATACTCTGGGCCCTCTCGGTGGAATGCCGTCTAATGTCTTGCAAGCATATGAATAAGTTCATAAGAGACCACATACCATGGTACGAGTAAAGAGTACTTGTCAGGAGACGAGGTTGAACAAGGTATAGAGTGATACCAATGATCAAACCTCGGACAAGTAAAATATCGCGTGACAAAGGGAATTGGTATCATATGTGAATGGTTCATTCGATCACTAAAGTCATCGTAGAATATGTGGGAGCTATTATGGATCTCCAGATCCCGCTATTAGTTATTGGTCGGAGTGAGTACTCAACCATGTCCGCATAGTTCGCGAACCGTAGGGTGACACACTTAAAGTTGGATGTTGAAATGGTAGAACTTGAATATGGAATGGAGTTCGAATATTTGTTCGAAGTCCCGGATGAGATCCCGGACATCACGAGGAGTTCGGAATGGTCCGGAGAATAAGATTCATATATAGGATGTCATTTTATGTGATTTAAAATGATGCGGAAGGTTCTATGGAAGGTTCTAGAAGGTTCTAGAAAAGTCCGGAAGAAACCACCAAGGAAGGGGACTCCACCTCAATGGCCGGCCAACCCTAGAGGGGGAGGAGTCCCAAGTGGACTCCCCCAAAGGGGGCCGGCCACCCCCCCACATGGAAGGGGGGAATCCCACCCCAAGTGGGATTCCCACCTTGGGTAGGTTTCCCTATCACATGGAAGGTTTTTGGTTCGGGTCTTATTCGGAGACTTGTAGTCCAACACTTGGGGCTTCCACCTATATAATGAGGGGCCAAGGGGAGGGACCCGGCCACCCTAAGACCACAAGCTGGCCGCACCCCCAAGTGGCCGGCCACCCCCTCCCAAACCCTAGCCGCCCCCTCTCCTCCATAGCTCCCGCCTGCTTTAGCGAAGCTCCGCCGCAGTTCTCCACCGCCACCGACACCACGCCGTCGTCGCTGTCGGATTCAAGAGGAGCTACTACTTCCGCTGCCCCGCTGGAACGGGAGGTGGACGTCGTCTTCATCAACAACCGAACGTGTGACCGAGTACGGAGGTGCTGCCCGTTCGTGGCGCCGGTGATCAAGATCTTCTACGCGCTTTTGCAAGCGGCAAGTGAATGTCTACCGCAGCAACAAGAGCCTCATCTTGTAGGCTTTGGAATCTCTTCAAGGGTGAGACTCGATAAACCCCTCGTTGCTACCGTCTTCTAGATTGCATCTTGGCTTGGATTGCGTGTTCGCGGTAGGAAATTTTTTGTTTTCTATGCAACGTTATCCTACAGTGGTATCAGAGCCGTGTCTATGCATAGATGGTTGCACGAGTAGAACACAATGGTTTTGTGGGCGTTGATGCTCTTGTTATCTTTAGTTGAGTACTTTGCATCTTTATGGCATAGTGGGATGAAGCGGCTCGGACTAACTTTACATGACCGCGTTCATGAGACTTGTTCCTCGTTCGACATGCAACTTGTATTGCATAAGAGGCTTTGCGGGTGTCTGTCTCTCCTACTATAGTAAAGATTCAGTTTACTCTTCTATTGACAACATTAGTATCAACGTTGTGGTTCATGTTCGTAGGTAGATTAGATCTCTCTCGAAAACCCTAAACCACGTAAAATATGCAAACCAAATTAGAGACGTCTAACTTGTTTTTGCAGGGTTTGGTGATGTGATATGGCCATAATGTGATGATGAATATGTATGAGATGATCATTGTTGTATTGTGGCAACCGGCAGGAGCCTTATGGTTGTCTTTAAATTTCATGTTGAGTAGTATTTCAAAGTAGTTGTAATAGTTGCTACATGGAGGACAATCATGAAGACGACGCCATTGACCTTGACGCTACGCCGACGATGATGGAGATCATGTCCGTGCTTTGGAGATGAAGATCAAAGGCGCAAAGACAAAAGGGCCATATCATATCACATATGAACTGCATGTGATGTTAATCCTTTTATGCATCTTATTTTGCTTAGATCGCGACTGGTAGCATTATAAGATGATCCCTCACTAAAATCTCAAGATAATAAAGTGTTCATCCTTAGTAGCACCGTTGCCAAGACTTGTCGTTTCGAAGCATCTCGTGATGATCGGGTGTGATAGAATCAACAGGTGCATACAACGGGTGCAAGCCAGTTTTGCACATGCGGATACTAAGGTGACCTTGACGAGCCTAGCATGTACAGACATGGTCTCGGAACACATGATACCGAAAGGTAGAGCATGAATCATATGGTTGATATGATGAACACTTTGAGTGTTCGCCATTGAAATCACACCTTGTCTCGTGATGATCGGACTTAGGTGTGGTGGATTTGGTTCGTGTGATCACTAAGACAATGCGAGGGATATTGTTTTGAGTGGGAGTTCACCTAGATTTTTTAATTATGTTGAATTAAAATTTGAACTCAATTTGTCATAAACTTAGTCTAAACTATTGCAAATATATGTTGTAGAGATGGCGTCCCCAATCAATTTTAACCGGTTCCTAGAGAAAGAAAAGCTTAAGAGCAACGGTAGCAACTTCACCGGTCGGTTCCGTCATGTGAGGATCTTCCTCTCTGGCGGAAATCTGCAATATGTGCTTGATGCACCGCTAGGTGACCCTCCTGCGAAACTGAAACCGATGAAGTAAAAGCTGTTTACGAGACTCGGAAAACTCGGTACTCTCAAGTTCGGTGTGCCATCCTGTGCGATGCTGGAATCCGATCTTCAAAAACGTTTTGAGCACCACGATCCTCATGAGTTGATGAATGAGCTGAAAGCTATTTTTGAGACTCATGCGGCCGTGGAATGCTATGAAGCATCGAAACATTTCTTCAGCTTGTATGATGGAAGAAGGCAGCTCCATTAGTGAGCACATGCTCGCCATGACCGGGCATGCGAAGAAACTCGGTGACTTGGGAATAGTGATTCCTAACAGACCGGGGATTAATCGTGTCCTTCAATCACCGCCACCAAGTTACAAGAACTTTGTGATGAACTACAATATGCGAGAACATGAACAAGGAGTTACCCGAACTCTTTGGCATGCTAAAAGCTGCTGAGATTGAGATCAAGAAAGAGCACCAAGTGTTGATGGTCAACAAGACCACCAGTTTCAAGAAACAGGGCAAGTCTAAGGGAAAATTCAAGAAGGGTGGCAAGAAAGCTGCCACGCCTCCTATAAAACCTAAGAACGGCCCTAAGCCTGATGCTGAGTGCTATTCTCGCAAGGAGAAGGGACACTTGGAAGCGTAATTGCTCCAAGTATTTGGCGGATCCGAAGAGCGGCCTTGTCAAGAAGAAGAAAGAAGGTATATCCGATATACATGTTATAGATGTTTATCTCACTCGGTTCTCGTTCTAGTACCGGGTATTTGATATCGGTTCGGTTGCTCATATTTATAACTCGAAACAGGAACTAAAGAATAAACAAAGACTATCGAAAGATGAAGTGACGATGCGCGTTGGAAACGGATCCAAAGTCGATGTGATCGCTGTCGGCACACTTCCTCTACATCTACCTTCGGGATTAGTTTTAAGCCTAAATAATTGTTATTTTGTACCCGCGTTGAGCATGAACATTATATCTGGATCTTGTTTAATGCAAGACGGTTATTCATTCAAGTCCGAGAATAATGGTTGTTCTATTTTTATGAATAATATCTTTTATGGTCGAGCACACGAAAAGAATGGCTTATTTCGTTAGATCTCGATAGTAGTGATACGCATATACATAACATTGATGCTAAACGAATGAAATTGAATGATAATTCTACTTATATGTGGCATTGTCGTCTTGGTCATATTGGAGTGAAACGCATGAAGAAACTCCATACCTGATGGATTACTTGAATCACTTGACTTTGAGTCACTTGATAGATGCGAAGCATGTCTAATGGGAAAAATGACTAAGACTCCATTTTCTGGTATGATGGAGCGAGCTACTGACTTATTGGAGATCATACATACCGATGTGTGCGGACCAATGAGCGTAGCATCGCGCGGTGGTTATCATTATGTTCTAACCTTCACAGATGATCTGAGTAGATATGGGTATATCTATTTCATGAAACATAAATCCGAAACTTTCGAGAAGTTTAAGGAATTCCAAAGTGAAGTAGAAAATCAACGTAACAAGAAGATTAAATTTCTACGATCCGATCGCGGAGGTGAATATCCGAGTTATGAGTTTGGCATGCATTTAAAGAAATGCGGAATACTTTCACAATTGACACCGCCGGGAACACCACAACGAAACGGTGTGTCCGAACGTCGTAATCGAACTCTCTTAGATATGGTTCGTTCTATGATGTCTCTTACTGATTTGCCGTTATCATTTTGGAGTTATGCATTAGAGACAGCCGCATTCACTTTAAATAGAGCACCATCAAAATCCGTAGAAACGACACCGTATGAATTATGGTTTAATAAGAAACCTAAGCTGTCGTTCCTTAAAGTTTGGGGTTGCGAAGCCTATGTAAAAAAGTTACAACCGGACAAGCTAGAACCCAAAGCGGAGAAATGCGTCTTCATAGGATACCCTAAGGAAACTATAGGGTACACTTTCTATCACAAATCCGAAGGCAAAATCTTTGTTGCTAAGATCGGAACCTTTCTTGAGAAAGAATTTCTCACTAAAGAAGTGACTGGAAGAAAAGTAGAACTCGATGAGATTGATGAATCTATACTCGTTGATCGAGTAGCGCGATATCGGAAGTTGTACTGTACCGCCTACACCGGCAACGAGAGGAAGCTAATGATAATGATCATGAAACTTCGAACGAGGAAACTATTGAACCTCGCAGATCGACAAGGGAACGTGCCACTCCTCGATTGGTATGATCCTTGTCTAAATGTCATGATTGTGGATAACAATGATGAGGACCACTGCGACGTATGAAGAAGCGATGATGAGCCCAGATTTCAACAAATGGCAAGAAGCCATGAAATCCGAAATGGGATCCATGTATGATAACAAAGTATGGACTTTGGTAGACTTACTCGATAGCCGCAAGGCTCGTCGAAAATAAATGGATCTTCAAGAGAAAAACAGATGCTGATGGTAATATTACTGTCTATAAAGCTTGACTTGTCGCAAAGGGTTTCCGACAAATTCAAGGTGTTGACTACGATGAGACTTTCTCACCTGTAGCGAAGCTAAAATCCGTGAGGATTTTGTTAGCAATAGCTGCATTTTTCGATTATGAGATTTGGCGAGATGGATGTCAAAACGGCATTCCTTAATGGAGACATTGAGGAAGAGTTGTATATGGTACAACCCAAAGGTTTTGTCGATCCTAAAAATGCTGACAAAGTATGCAAACTTCAGCGTTCAATTTATGGACTGAAGCAAGCATCGAGAAGTTGGAACCGAAGCTTTGATAAGGTAATCAAAGACTTCGGGTTTATACAGTGCCATGGAGAGGCCTGTATTTACAAGAAAGTGAGTGGGAGCTCTGTAGCATTCCTGATATTATATGTAGATGACATATTATTGATTGGAAATGATATAGAACTATTAAGCGAGTGTAAAAGGTTATTTGAATAACAGCTTTTCAATGAAAGACCTTGGTGAAGCATCGTATATATTAGGCATCAAGATTTATAGAGATAGATCAAGACGCCTAATAGGGCTATCACGAGTACATACCTGGACAAGATTCTAAAGAAGTTTAGAATGGACGAAAGTAAGAAAGGGTTTTTACCTATGTTACCGAGCAAGGTTTTGAGTAAGACTCAAGGACCGGCTACGGCAGAAGAAAGAGAAAGGATGAGTCGGATCCCCTATGCTTCGGCGAGTAGGCTCTATTATGTATGCCATGCTATGTACAAGACCGGATATAGCGCATGCTTGTTAGTTTGACTAGCGAGATATCAAAGTGATCCGGGAATGGAACACTGGACAGCGGTCAAGAATATCCTAAAGTACTTGAAAAGAACTAAGGATATGTTTCTTTGTTATGGAGGTGACCAAGAGCTCGTTGTAACAAGTTACACCGATGCAAGTTGGAACACTGATCCTGATGACTCTAAGTCACGATCGCGGGTACGTGTTTATATTGAATGGTGCTTTGCGATGAAGCTGGGCAAGCTCGAAGCAGTGCACGGTGGCGAAGTCTTCAACAGAATCGGAGTACATAGCGGCTTCAGAGGCTTCATCAGAAGCGGTATGGATGAAGAGGTTCATTGTAGAGCTCGGTGTGGTCCCTAGTGCATTGGACCCACTAGTCATATACTGTGACAACATGGGTTCCATCGCCAATGCACAAGAACCAAGGTCACACAAGAGGCTGAAGCATATCAAGCTGCGTTATCATTCGATTCGCGAGTACATCGAAGATGGAGAAGTAAAGATTTGCAAAGTACACACCGATCCGAATGTAGCAGATCCGTTGACTAAAGCTCTCCCTAGGGCAAAGCATGACCAACACCAGAATGCCATGGGTGTTAGGTTCCTTACAATGTAATCTAGATTATTGACTCTAGTGCAAGTGGGAGACTCGTTGGAGATATGCCCAAGAGGCAATAATAAAAGTGGTTATTATATATCTTTATGTTTATGATAAATGTTTATATACCATGCTATAATTGTATTAACCGAAACATTGATACATGTGTGATATGTAAACAACAAAGAGTCCCTAGTATGCCTCTTAACTAGCTTGTTGATTAATGGATGATTAGTTTCATAATCATGAACATTGGATGTTATTAATAACAAGGTTATATCATTGTATGAATGATGTAATGGACACACCCAATTAAGCGTAGCATAAGATCTCGTCATTAAGTTATTTGCTATAAGCTTTCGATACATAGTTACCTAATCCTTATGACCATGAGATCATGTAAATCACTTATACCGGAAAGGTACTTTGATTACACCAAACGCCACTTCGTAAATGAGTGGTTATAAAGGTGGGATTAAGTATCCGGAAAGTATGAGTTGAGGCATATGGATCAACAGTGGGATTTGTCCATCCCGATGACAGATAGATATACTCTGGGCCCTCTCGGTGGAATGTCGTCTAATGTCTTTCAAGCATATGAATAAGTTCATAAGAGACCACTTACCACGGTACGAGTAAAGAGTACTTGCCAGGAGACGAGGTTGAACAAGGTATAGAGTGATACCAATGATCAAACCTCGGACAAGTAAAATATCGCGTGACAAAGGGAATTGGTATCATATGTGAATGGTTCATTCGATCACTAAAGTCATCGTAGAATATGTGGGAGCTATTATGGATCTCCAGATCCCGCTATTAGTTATTGGTCGGAGTGAGTACTCAACCATGTCCGCATAGTTCGCGAACCGTAGGGTGACACACTTAAAGTTGGATGTTGAAATGGTAGAACTTGAATATGGAATGGAGTTCGAATATTTGTTCGGAGTCCCGGATGAGATCCCGGACATCACGAGGAGTTCCGGAATGGTCCGGAGAATAAGATTCATATATAGGATGTCATTTTATGTGATTTAAAATGATGCGGAAGGTTCTATGGAAGGTTCTAGAAAGTTCTAGAAAAGTCCGGAAGAAACCACCAAGGAAGGTGGAGTCCCGGAGGGACTCCACCTCCATGGCCGGCCAACCCTAGAGGGGGAGGAGTCCCAAGTGGACTCCCCCAAAGGGGGCCTGCCACCCCCCCACATGGAAGGGGGGAATCCCACCCCAAGTGGGATTCCCAGCTTGGGTAGGTTTCCCTATCACATGGAAGGTTTTTGGTTCGGGTCTTATTCGGAGACTTGTAGTCCAACACTTGGGGCTTCCACCTATATAATGAGGGGCCAAGGGGAGGGGCCGGCCACCCTAAGACCACAAGCGGCCGCACCCCCAAGTGGCCGGCCATCCCCTCCCAAACCCTAGCCGCCCCCTCTCCTCCATAGCTCCCGCGTGCTTTAGCGAAGCTCCGCCGGAGTTCTCCACCGCCACCGACACCACGCCGTCATGCTGTCGGATTCAAGAGGAGCTACTACTTCCGCTGCCCGCTGGAACGGGAGGTGGACGTCGTCTTCATCAACAACCGAACATGTGACCGAGTACGGAGGTGCTGCCCGTTCGTGGCGCCGGTGATCAAGATCTTCTACGCGCTTTTGCAAGCGGCAAGTGAACGTCTACCGCAGCAACAAGAGCCTCATCTTGTAGGCTTTGGAATCTCTTCAAGGTGAGACTCGATAAACCCCTCGTTGCTACCGTCTTCTAGATTGCATCTTGGCTTGGATTGCGTGTTCGCGGTAGGAAATTTTTTGTTTTCTATGCAACGTTATCCTACAGGTAGATCCCCCGTGTCGCCTTCCTAGATCTTCTTCGTTGCATGGTAGGGTCGGATCCGGTGGAGGGTCGTCCATGCGCTGCCGCCCGCCTTTCCTACTGATGGCCCATGGCCGTCGGTTGGGTTCGGTGCAGAAGTTCGAGCAGGGTGTCAGCGGGTGGCATGGGGGCTGCTCGCACTGGTTGAATAAAAGTGGCGGTCCTAGGGTTCCTCTCGCGCCAAGATGAAGATCTACTTGATGCAGCTCTTTTGGTTTTGCATGGAGTGTTGAGTTTCGGAAGGCTTCACCGGCAAATGTAACAGTGTACCTATGTTTGAAGTTTGTTGGGTCGGGTGGTATTCGGTTGTGCATACATGCTTTTATTCCAACCGTTTAGTTCTGGAGGGAGCGGCGTGAAGCTCTATTTTGTGTTGCCATCAAGTAACATTCTGGTCCATAGTAAAATCAGAAGCGGAGAATAGCATGAGGGCCGAATTCGAGGACTAGCGATGGATGGTATTTCGTTGTCGTAGATGCTGGATGTAATTGGTATCCTTCGATATTAATATATTCTTTTATTAATATGTTCTAATACTTTACCAAGCCATCACCATATTTCAACTGTGTAGAAGATTAATTTCAAAACAACCTCTCAAATTAATGGATTTTCACAAAATTCCACAACTCTAAACAAAAGAATAAAATTTCCATTGGACCACTAGTCAGTCACGTAAGATGCCAATAATGCAGTATTTCGCGTTTCAGATTTAGAAAGTAGTGGGTGAGAAGATGCCACGTGAACAATAGACAAGTCACCAGACCCGTACAAACATTTCTGAGCCACGCGCATGTTGTGACACAGTGAAACTGCTCGAATATATGTAAGCTGTCCTTTAGTATACGTCATAGTGACGCCTGGCATTGCTAATGCATGTGCATAATAATTAAGAAAGAAGATAAAGTGACAAAAACTTTGTTTGGCCCTCAGGATGCTTCTATTTATTTTTAAATCGAAAAACGTATTACAAGAATGAAAAAGTTCTGATTTTTGCATGTAGTTAATCTATAAGCATGCAAAACCGCAACGCTAAATTATTTGATATACAGGGCTACAGAACCATAAAGTCTAATTAATTTGGTGTTTCAGAATATGCACCGCTCATGCACTCATATCTATACATTTTTTCTCTTTTTTGTGTGTAGATTCCACAAAATATTTCAAATTAGGATGTTGCAGGTTTGTAGGATGCATCATTGAGTACATTCAAAATTTTACGTAAACATGATTTCCAAATTTAAAAAATACAAATATGATTGGAGCTCTAGAGCCAGGATTCCTAATCACTCGCAAAAAATTATGCCTTTTTTCTAAGAATTTAACTCCTCAAACATAGGTTCATACCAAATTCATACCAAGTTTAACTCAAACTAGAGCATTTAACATAATTTTAACTACTAAAGAAGATACCCTAAATTTAACCTAAAAATCTCCGTCGTTGCTCGAGAAGACCTCATCAATTACCCTTTTCATGGAGTCATCGTTGTCGTCGGAGGCAAGGTCGACGAACGGCCTAGCTCATGTGGTCTTCCTTACCTTGTAGCGCTCATAGGCCTGCGCTCTCGCTCGATGAGTTCTGGATGCTAGTGGCGGAGCTCCTTCATAAATGCCTCGTCGGCCCGCTACGCTTTGAGGCGCTCGCGAGCCTCCCGATCCACCCGCACCATGTAGTGGCCGACTACGCGACGGTCGAGGACCAGAGCATCCTCCGGCCACGGCTCCCCAACTAGAAATTAAGCTTCGCGGTGGCACCGTAGAGCGTTACCTACTCGGGCCTGCTTCGCCTATGACATCGAGTGGAAGGTGTCGAGCCAATGGCGCTCATGGGTGTTGCGGTCGGTGATTTCCACCAACCAAGTGCCCCACGCTTTCTGCCATCACTTCCTCCTCGATGGCAGCGAAAGGTCAAGCGAGCCACGACAGGACAATGAAGCGACATGACAATGAAGCGCCGCAGGAGGTGCTCCCGCCTAGATTGGCACTCCAAATCGGCAGAGGGTAGCAGCAACGCCTAGACCCAGCCATGGAGGCCATCGGAGGGAGGTAGGGTTTGCAGTGGGTGCCCCAACGCAATTGGTGAGAAGAGCGGTGGAGTGAAGAAACTCGGTCGCCTCTTGGTCAATTATTAAATATAAGGGACCAGACTTCAAATAAATAAATAAATAAATAAATAGGGGACAAGATATAATTTTTTACTTCTCTATCCAATTTAGGAGTTCGGCTAGAGATGTAAAACCAAAATATAATTCCCCTAACTGTTTATAAGGGATTGGTTAGATATGCCCTTACGAGGTAAACCAGTCTGGGAGATTAAATACACATTATATATCAACTGCACCAGGCATTACAGCATCAATAGTATGCGAACATGCCACAATACTACTTCATCGGACAAATGTACTTGGTTTCCTAAAGGTTAACAGAATTACTCAGTTGACGAAACAAGTCGGCGCACAAAATGAGAAATACATGCCAAAAGCCTTCGACTGATCCCTGCGACGCCCGAACAGTCACTTAGCTTTGGTGCTCCCAGATGTCCTCATCGACTCCATAGCTTCCCTGCAAATTCCAAGGAGAACTATCAGAGATCTGGAATTGCAAATTGTGTTAATCATTAGTAATTCTTTAGGCGCCACTGCACGACAGCATATTAAAAAAACTGAGACTACACTGAAGGAACTAGTCTATTTTCTTTGATAGAAGATTAGATTGGTATATTATGAGTACAAATTTTGTACATACAAGGCGTAGTTGAATGGTAGGTTGATGTGTTTAAGTTACCAATGGCACCGGTACTATGCAGTGACTGTCCAAAGTACCCTTATCTTTACAATTTCTCTAGGGAAGGGAATGGAAGTTTTCTAGATGGGATGAAACTGGGACCATATATCCACTTAGCCACCAACACAAGGTTATCATCAAAAGGCCATTTAACCAAAGTCCAAAGTGGCAGATGGCATACCGTAATGCATCCTCAATCTCGGCATTCGTGGGGTCCAACTTGAGTCCATCCAAGAATCGTTCGCTTGCACCCTCGTAGTCCTGATGATACAACACAAGTGAAGTGTAAAAAATAATTTACAGGAGCGAGAGAAGAACTGCCAACCATATCTTCTATGTAACCTTCAGTGACATCAGAACTGTGCCCTGCCGGTAACAGGCCTTTGGCCAGTCAGGCCGCAGTTTTCTACATTGGTTAGCATCTGCCAAGGCCTTGCCTCCGTCGCCCATGAGAAGCCAGCAAAGGCTCCTGTTTGAGAACAAGGTTGCATCATCAGGATTAAACAGTATGGCCTACAAACAACAAGGAAGATCAGCAGTGACCATAGATTAGTAAACTGTTAGGAGTTTGCGTACACTGAAGTAGGAAATTTGAACATTGATGAACATTGATGCAGGAAGATTTCGCAAGAGTAATTAGTTGAGCCAGTATATGTCTAAACTTTGAAATAACAAGTCTGGAAAAGAAAGCCTATTATAAACATAAAAAACAAAATATCGCACAATGCGTAAATTATTTTCTAGGCAGGTTCATTTAAAAAGTGGGATTTCCGGGAGTTTTATTTATAAAGGGAATATATTAGTACCACGAAGATACCTATTACACCCTCCACCAACAAGATGTACAAAAAAATCAGGGACGCACATAGCCAAAAAAAGAGATGGAAACAAAGACCCCGCCACGGTGTTGAACCACTTGCAACAGTAGTATTCTAACCACCACCGAAAACAACACCCGGACTACAAACGAGATTCTCCAAAAGCAACGGATCCAAGTATGAAACAATGCACAAGTGTTGTCGTTGCCCGATCGATGATCTTTGGTTTTCACCCTGTAGAGTGGAGAAAATCCGAGTTTCCAAACAATGCCTTCACAACCAATGAAGATCACACCGCAAGGCATTAATCCGAATTATTAGTAGATGAGGCCTATCAATGATGACACGATTTGTTTTGAAAAGCAAGATTTGTTCCTTGACTTCATAATTTAAATATCAAAAATAAATGATTTCTGAGTAAAGGCTCTTCAACTTGTTAATGGAGGATGGGGTTGGCAATCACTTTTGTGAAATAAATGCTTGGGGTGGTACAAAATACCGTTGCCTTTGGTAAGAGCCAACCTATGGACTCTCATCTCAGGAAGGGCCTTACGAGAGTTTATTTTTATAAAGGAGGATGACCTGGCATCTGCATCCATTGATGCCCACAACCATATTTTATTAATTATTTAACAATACCACAAAGCCAGGCATTGGTAACGAGCAAACTGGCTGAGGAAAAGTAAACATTATCCGAGGACATCCAAAATGAACTCCATCCCGACGGTATCTCCAAAATGCTACAACAAAGCCGATGACATGTAACCAAGCAATGAAAAGTATAGAACCCCTAGACAAAGCCTTTGCCGATATTGAAGAATCAAACCAAAGGTCAAACTCGGAATTTTCGTTCCCAGGAGCCGAGCTTTGAGCCACCACCTTCAACAAAAGCATGTGCTTGCTACAAGGTGAGATCTTATATTTCCACCAAAAATATGTGCTTGCTTGTCATCAAAACCATCGCGACCAGCAACCTCTCTACCTGCTGATGACTTCTTGCTAGCAATTTCCCAGCGGCGAGAGAGGGAGAGAGAGAGATCCCAAGGCCCTTACACGTCGCGAGATAAGAAGCCGCGGAAACATGATGAGAACCTTTCCTTCCCACTTTCGGTAGCTGCCGCACCACCTTCGATCAATGTTGATGGGAGAGTAAGGGGTGTTGGACTTGGAATAGGTTACGACCAGATCCAGCAGCCCGTTGCAGCCATCTCGCAGATCCACCGACCACATCTCGGGGCTGCTGCCCCAACGTCCGTCGTGGTACCGAAGCCAGCGTTGGCACTGGCATCGACTTCAAGTGTGCCTATTCCCGCTTTCCGGCCCTTCGACGGAAGGCATTGTCGTTTGACGACGACAACATGACCCGGGTTGGCCGTCGCATGTTCGACGGAATGCCACATGGTGGCTTTAACGCTGAGGAGGTTCGCATACGCAACAATTCTCATAAAATAGAGTGAGGGTATTGATTTATTATGATTTTGTGTGTGAATGAGGGTGCCACCATCTTGTTTGGAATTATCCATGATGGTGGCCATTCCGAGGCTGAAGCAAAGGCCGTCGTCGCCACACAAAATGAAAACGGAGGAAGATCATATCGATGTTGAGACCACCAACAAAGTCAAGACGAGGAATGGGAACCGAGGCCTCGAAGTGGAACACTACGGAAGAAGTGATAAAGTGATGTTGACCCCATTACCCGTGCCTAGCGAACTTATGGCAAATATTGGGGGATCAAAGTTAAATTCGATGAACCAAAAATGGTAATGGACCACAATGAGTCGACGAGGAGGTTCACATGCAACATGGTGGCGGGGCTCGCCCCAAAGGTGCGTGAATGGTTCCCGACCGCGGGCGAGGCCCCGGGCGGCATATCCAGATCTCGGCAACACAACTTGGCAGCCGACGACGCCCATTGCTACTAAGCCTCCTGCGGCGTCCGTGGTGGTGGGTCCCTCCCAGCCATGTCCGCATTGTCCCAGCCAAGGAAGGAAGAGCCCCAAAGGCTTCTCACGTGGTGTCCCTAGTGGTCTTCTTCCGTCCAACTTTCTCGCTCTCTTATTGGTTGTTCCTATGTGGCCACCGACGAGTTCCAGATTTCTATGCAGACGGTCTTCACGGCTTGGCACTTTGCGGTCCTAGACCTCTGGATTGGATGGGATCTGGTCCGTCACGTCCGCAGTTATCAATCAGCCCATGGGGTTTCAAGGGGACATGTTGAGAAGCTCCGTTTTCCATTGACACCATGGGACATGTCGACGTCTACGATTTTCATGGTGTTCGTAGAGGCGGGAAATGTCAAGAAGGAGACCAGAAGGTCTCGATGGGTCATGTCGAGTTAGTGACTACTACGTAGAGGGGGGGGCTTTGATGCAATGAAGACATGCTTGCTTCAGAGGCTGTTGTGCGGGCATGGCTGAGGAATTGTTCCTGTCATAACCACACACGTGTTGCCTATGAGCCTAGTGATTGGTGCTCTGCAGCGGCAAGTGGGGGCTGCAACACATGCGGACTTCATTTTTGGTGATGCTCCTCGAGTACGGAGTCTCGATATCCAGGGTGAAAACCATAGGTCTAGCCTTCATTGGTCGTACTCGGCAATGGCGAAAACTTCCTTTTGAAGGCATTGTGTGGAGGTCTCAGATTTTCTCCTATGTGAAAACCTACAATCTTTGATTGGACGGCGACGGTGTTTGAGCATTGTTCCCTTCTTAGAGGGGTCCATTTTGGAGAACCTCTTGTGTAGTCCGGGTGTATTATTTGGTGGTGGTTTGTGTCCTCCTAGTGCGAGTGATTGATCATTGTGGCAGGGTCATTTTTTTTCTTTCTTCTTATTCTTTTTTGGTTGTGTGCATCCTTGTGTCTCGACTATTTCTCTTTGGTGTCTCATAAAAGATGGTATATTCTTTCAATGCGAGGCCAAGTTTCCGTCAACAGCGAGGTGCTTGTGGTAACTTCATCAATCTCAAGATAGAGTGTGCTTATGTACATTCATAGGGGTGAGTGTATGTACGTATTTTTGAGCGTGTGTACTAACCCACCGGTTTAGTCTCTCGGACACTATGTCTCGGAGGTGCTCGTAGGGGTGAGTGTATGTACGTATTTGCGAGTGTCTGTGTTTGTGTCTCTAGAAAAATGGTATCTTCGTGATATTAATATATCCCATTTCTCAAAAAAAAAAAAAAATTGGTGATGAACAAGAATGTCTTAGGATCTGTTGGTAGGTAATTTGTCATCTTGTGACCAAGCAGAACAAATTGTGGACTTCAGTATCGGTGATCATACTCCTGAAACTGAAATTGTTGCACGTATCTTCAATTGTACCCCTCCCTCCCCTCCCGTGGTGCTCCCCAAGGTGCCACCAGGGGGCCAGATCCAACAGCCGACCTTCTCTCCCTCGAGCTGCCTCCCTCCCGCCGCTTCCACCGGCGTCGGCCGCGGTGGTGACAGCCCCCTGGTACCTAAGGTGCTGGGGGTGGAGGATCGCGGCAGCTGTTCGTAGGTGCGGCTGGGGCGGCGTCGACGGGATGGTCGTGGGCGGCGTTCCCGGCTAGGTGGCGGCTGTCTTGCCCGATGGTGGAGGCACGCCGCGGGTCAAGGTCCCCCGCCTAGGCCCGCCGTCATGTGGCGGCGCGGTGGGGCGTGCGGTGGTGCGGCTAGTGGTGGGGTGCGGAGGCGGCCGGCAGATAGGGCAGCGGCAGCCCTCGGTAAATGTTGTCGACGGTGACCTCTGGTTGCTGCCGGCGGAGGTGTGGCCAGGGCCCAATCTGGGCCCGGATGGGCTTGGCGGGCCATGGTTTTGCGTCTGTCAAGGGTTGTTGTGTAGCCTGCTGGCTCCCGCCCGCATCCCAGGGTCGTTTGTTTTGCCGGTTTCGGTGTGATGGCGGTGAGGATGGCCGGTTGCGTGGGGGCTTGTCCTCAATAAAGCGTAGGTCCTAGGTTTCCTCTCGCGTCAAGACGAAGATCTGCTTGATGCATGTCCTACTCGGATTTGGCTGGAGTGTCGAGTTCCAGAAGGCTCCGCAGGTGAACGTACCAGTGCACGTTACGCCTGGAGTTTGCTGGATCGGGTGGTATTCAGTCATGCGCACGCATGCTTTTATTCCGACTGTCTGGTTCTGGAGGGAGCGGCGCGAAGCTCCGCTTTGTGTTGTCATCATTGTGAAATCACAAACGGGGTATATCATGAAGGCTGGATTGGAGGACTACCAATGGAGGTTCGAATCTTTGCGATATTGAGGGAGTTGCTTGGTATTTTGGGTGTCGCAGCAGCATATGCAAGTGGGGGCGGCAACACAGGTGAAGTTTAGAGTCTTATCTTTCAAGATGAAAATTCAAGGTCTAGCCTTAATTGGTTGTGCTCGGAAATGGCCTTGTTGAAGGCATTGTTTTGAGAGCAGGGACTATCTTCAAGGTGAAAACCTAAGGTCTTTTGATCGGACGACGACGGCGCTTGTGCACTGTCCCCTTCTTGGAGGCGTCGCTTTTGGAGAGCATGGAGTTTAGGTGTTGTCTTGGTGGTGGATGTTTTGTTGCTGCTAGGGCCGAAATACCGTAGCGGGGGCCTTTTATTTCTTAGTTTTCTTTCTTCTTTTTTGGCTGTTTATTTCTTAGGTTTCTTTTTTCTTCTTTTGGATGTGTGCATCCGTACTACCATTAGGGTATTGCATTGTTGCAAAGGTTGGGTGTATTTGTTATCTCTCGATATTAATATATTTCCTTTATTGAAAAAAGTATCGAGTGAATTATTGAGCCAAAGAATACTTTTTAGATTTAAATGTATTTAGATTCGATAATAATGTAAAACCAGGTAATAAATTCCTGAAATCTTATATGAAATAGGAACCTTGCCTCCTTCAGGTTCAGAGCTATGCAAACAAAAACAAAAGGGTTATGCAAGGCATTAATAAAAAATGCAAAATGAATGAAATGTTAGAAAAATGAACATTTTGAGATATATACGATGTAATATACCATACTGTAGGATGCTTCGCAGCAATATAGTCCTTTTCCTTGAAAGAGTAACTCCCAAGTTTCTTAAACCCCCTCTCTCTAATTTTCTTTGTAGATGCTGGCTCGTCCTGGTTCAGCAAAATATTAAAATAACTGAAGACTTCCCAGACGTGCATTAGATATGTATAAGTTCAAAACAAATTACCTAGAGTTGTGCTGTAAATATTTGAAATATATGGATCTGATTAAAAAATAACTGTTTTCTCGCATTTCTATGATTGAATATTGTGATGATCTCTAAGCATCCACATGTACTGTTGTAACAAAGAATTTATTGCCTAAGTTGTCAACTAAATTCGCACAATTTGATTTGTACCAGCGTAGCCTACCCTATTTCCCAAGAAAAAGGACAATACGTTCTCCAAAAGTTTTGTACTATTCTACTCATTGGCTAAGTACCTGGTCTACACTTCAGCGATCAGAACACCGCTAGCTAGTGATGGTAGTGTGTACGCAGCTACAGATGTTCATCAAAGACTCATTTACCTGCATGGGTGTCTGCATAGTCTTCGCAAGGCTGCCTGATTGCCATGCTTCTGATTTTCTGTTGCATCTTTCTTTTAGCAAGACCTATGTCACTAGCGGCTTTGTTTCTGTCCTTATTTTGAGTGTATTCATTTTGAAAGTGTGCATCTTGGATGCAGAGGCCAGGGGATTGCATTATTTTGTGGTTGCATATCAGTTTGATACTTTTGCAGAAATCAATAGAAGACTTCCATTTCCAAAAGCAAGCAGACATGCATCAATTAGAAGTTTAGAACACGTCGACCGACTACCGAGTTGTATTATTTGATATCGTTAATCAACCAACCCTAAAGGCCCGGACTTTAATTTAGAGTACGTCTAACTGTACAATACTAGTATCAAAGCCACGACGGATTATCTTTTTTCTATTTTTGGCAGAAATGATCGCAGTATGTCATGTATGTACCAGAGTATTATCGGTATCTGATAAATATCTGGATCTGAGGGACAGAGTGTTCTTTTCTCACGGATTCCTGATATATGCAAGGGTAAACTTGCATGGGTAAAGTTTATGCATGCAGATTTCTATAAAGCAGCGCATATGCTACTATGTACGGCATACTACAATTCTATATGCACGATTCATAAAGAAAACACTATACAATCATGAAGTGTCAACGTGGTAAATCTTACATCATCAGGAACAGCACCATTGGCAGACACGTCCTCCCGTATGCAGTCGATGAATTCCTTTGAAACCAAATTTGAAAAATCAGAAGTTTCCGTCATATAGGTGAAAGCTCCCATGGCATCAGCACCAGCCTATCAGAGAAAAACACATCTATACTCAAGATGATCTGGGTAACAATTCAATATTCTGCACTTTCAGGAAATAATAACCTTAATGCCACTCCCACAGCATTACATTTTTACGAGGTCATTTGCTTGGGTTTCACCATCATCATGCTTGCGCAACTAAATTTCTCATTATAGCTTCCATAATCGAGAAGAAGAACAAATTGCTCACAAGTTCAGACAAAAGTTGTTTACAAAGTATCTATGACGTACAAAATGGTACCATAGTTGCAGACTTGCAGTGCCCCACAACTGTGGTCAATGTTCACAAAACAAATCCAACAAAGGAACTGATATATTCCAAACTTCAGTGTGGATAATCTCAATACACATCACAAAATGGACGCATCAAGTATAAGGACTAGCTAAGAGAAAGGTCCAATACCTTAATCAGGAGAACCATACATTCTCTTGACCTAGCACCAATAGCTGCAATGAGAGGTGTCTTGCCATTTGCCTTCTTGTTGTACTGGCGAGAAACATTAAGATATAAGCTCCTATAGTCAAATAAATAAATATAAAATAAATAGTCAATACACATAACCAAACTGATGCACCATTTCACCAAGCTTTTAGCTGAACATCTTTTATGCATTACAGAACACGTAAAACCATTGTAAACAAATAGAATATCTTGTGGCTTACTAACATGTTAGTCAATCCTTGGCTAGTAGATTTCATTAAATTTTAGATGGAACTGAAATATGAGTGACAATACAAGATAGATAATAATAATCTATGATGGAAATGCGGAAAAGGCACCCAAAAAGTTATCATTTAATATATGGCCATTGGCATTTAAGGGACCATAAATGACAAAAGATGTTTGCATGCATAGAAAATGCCAGTATATTTGCTATACAAGTAGACCAGGTTTTGTAGCACAGTCTCATGAGAAGTGGATGAAGTATGCCGATATTAGTTACGACTCCTGTTACCAAGGAAAATCTTCAAAAATGCTAGATCAACTATTATATAACTAGGAGGTGATCAAAGAAAGAAAAATGTAATGAAGAGTGCAAAGTTTATCTATGATGAGAAGTTAGCGAACTATACTCACAGTTGAGCTCAAGGGTTTCGTGATTTGAAATACAGAAAACAACAAAACAGAATCAAGAAACCAGACAACAATTCCTTAAATAGAACATGACAACTGGACAGCTACAAGACTTTTTTGCAACTATAGATGTTGTGGACTTCAGTGAACTGTATCATGCAGGCTGGTTGGCAAGAAGGCCAATGTCATGGACGTGTTGCAGCAGCAGGAGACCATGGAGCAGCAAAGAAAACATAACGAAAGTCTTTTAAGGAAACATTACTGTATTAGGACGGGAGTCAAACACATTAAGAGTTCATATATTGTGTTAGGAAAGATCAGTGGCCACCATATAAGGATGCCATGAATTTATGTCTGAAGGCAAGGAAGATCAATCAATCAGTTCTTCACAGTTATTTTCTTATCTCATCCTATGTCTAACAAATCCCTGGCTAACTTCACCATGTACCTATCCATTACAAATCAAGGATCAAAATAACAAATAACTACGGTTGATAAGAATCTGTACTGACAGTCCGATAGGCAACTTAAGCAAGAAATGGCATGTATTTAAACTTACATCTGCATTGTGGTCCAGTAAAATCTTCATAACACCATCCTGCCCTTTAGCTGCAGCAGCATGAAGTGGTGTCCCAACAGGCGATATTGGGTCAACATAAGCTCCTTTAGTAAGCAATAGTTCCACCATGTTAGAATCTCCTGGGAAGAAACCATGAACTTATATACTCAGTGCCACTGTGCCACACAATAACACAGTTTTCACACTGAAAAGACAACTTAAGAAAATTTGGAGCAATGCAAAAGTAAAACAGAGATATTTGTTTATACAGAGAGGCAGACCTGATCCAGCAGCATAATGTAAAGGGAAAAACCAATCATAACTGGCTTTGTCTGGATTAGCACCATGATCAAGAAGATACTTGGCAGTAGCAAAATGGGCCACATCCTTGGAGCACATTACAAGAAACAACAGAGGCGTTCTACCTATCAAGGAGACAAGCACACAATAATGAAGCTTACTGATGCAAATCACTGTTGGGCTTAGCAAAGAAATAAGAAACTTTTTCATCAGAGCATATTATCTCCAGACATATACAGCAACCGAAGTTCTGCAACAGTGCTATGTGTTTTCAGAGAGGATCACCTCTCAAGATATACAAAGTAGAAACGTGGAGTTCAGATATAACATGAAAAGGATGTCTGCAGTTTTTCAGATAATGATGATTTAAAATGCAGTGAACAAAAACAAAAACAAAAAAGAAAGTCCCGTCATGACTTATTTATACGAACCATGTTTTTTGACTCCTTAGAAGGCTACAATATCATAATTGAGCCTGCCCTATTAAAATACGAAGCTATAAACTATATTATCATTAGTCAGAAAACCAGCATGACAGATTGTGAGAAACCATCAATTTATTTTGCGAGGTAGGTATTGATGTCTATGATGCCCTGCTTCATGATATAACCACTTAACAAGCATAATCTTAGCAAAGCAGAAAAAAAAATCAGTCACCATGAAATCATAATTGAGACCTGCGGATTCAGCAATCCATTTTAAAAATAAAGTTAGGTGCATGAAAATCGATATATAAAGTTCCAGTATTACCATACCACAGTGTAAATTAGCACTTGCTGGTGAAATCTGTCAAAACTATTTTACTACAGCTGAACTAAGGAGTAGAACCGCATGTGTGCACAGAATCCTACATCGATAATTTATGGTTGGGAGGAGAAATCGACCTCTCTTGTCAACGCAATCCACATCTACCCGCAGCTCATCCACGAGGTACCTGCACACCTCTAGCCTACCTCCGGAGGCGGCGACGTGCAGCGCAGTGAAACCTTCGATATCCCCTGCATCTTCCACTCTCAGTGCCTCAATCGCCTCCTTGGGGCGGCCCCTGCCCCTGTCCAGCATGTTCACCAGGCCTGCAACGGATCGGAGCCCAATAAATCAGACCTCGAGAACCAAGACAGCACCAAGACCGGAATCTGGAACGGAGGAGAGCGGGGCTGGCATACTCTTCAAGAGGGGGATGTTGCCTTCGAACGCCGCCTGGAATACCATGTTCAGCACTGGGCCGCCGACTGTGCGACAGGAGGGGCAGAGTTAGGATTCAGGATTCGGGTCAGGGTTAGGGATGGTGGGCTGTAGACAGAGACGGGAGCGCTTACCGATGAACGGAGCAGCAAAGCCAGCCGACGCCATGGCGTCGGTAGAGGGCAGGGAGATGGTAAGGTATTTGGGGTTTGGAGGAGGAGAGGAGAGGGTGGTTTGAGTTTTGAAATGAAAAAAAAGAAAAATTATAAGCGGGCGAGGAAGACGAAGAGAAATGACAGACGAGTCGTACGCGCGAAGGAAGGGAGGCGTGTGTGCAGTGAAAATGGGCAGAGCACCCTTGTCAGAACAGTAACTGTCAACCCTTCAATTCCAGATGGAAAAATATGTCTCACTAGTCACTTCGGCACAAGGAAAATACAACTGAGGAGACCAAAGAAAATTTGGAGGATTAGAGCATCTTTAGAGCGCGGATCGAGGCAAAACAGAGGTTTAAATTGACCGATTACATCCATTTGCGCTATTGACCGATTACATTCATTTGACCTTGCGTCCATTTGCGTTGACCCGTGAAGATTATACGGGCCATGGTGACCGTTTGTGTCGGAGGTATTACAACGGTGTGGAGCATTTTTTTTTCCACTGACACCATAATGACAGTTTAACCGACACCATAATGACAGTTTAACCGACACCATAATGACAGTTTAACGTCCCATTGAGCCTACCGCCAGCGATTACCGGTTCCCGCGCGCGGCCAACAGATTGGTGTGTTTCACTGATGTTTCACTCACGCGGGAAATGACCTGCGCGCGAACACCGTTTTCCACCCCGTCGTGGATATATATGGTGGACGCCGGCGGGCGAGATGGACACACCTCAACCTAAACCCTAGCTTTCATCCATGGCCGAGCAAAACCGCACCTAGGCTCGCCTCGTTGAGATGACCCGCCATGTCTACCCGGATGATGCGGACCTCGCCGCCCTCCGCGCGATGGAGGGGTAGCTCACCGCGGACGCCCGTTAGGCCGAGCAGCTGGACGCGGTGGCGGCGGTGGAGGCGTAGGTTGCGAAGGCAGAGGCGGCTAGGCGCGTGTTCACCATGACGCTAGAGCATCAGCAGGAGCGTCAGCGGCAGCGGCAGTGGCCGAACTCCAAGCGGAGCTCGCAACAGCGCGTCCGCAGATGGCAGTGGCTAGTGTCACCCTTGTGGCGTCCCTTGCCGAGGGCCCCACCTGCAGACGTCGTCATCCACGACATCGCCGACGACGACGAGGACGATATCATCGAATTAATCACATACGGCGCCGAGCAGCGGGCTTTGCTCATGTCGTTTGAGAGCCTCCCTAGGGATGCCGATTGTCGTTAGGCTCTGGCAGCGGAGGCGGAAGCTCGCAACGATGCACTCGTCATGAGTCAGGTGTACATGTTGATAGGTGCATTTTACATCATCATTATTGCTACATATATGTTTAGTTTTCATTGATATATTGATATATGCCATCATATACCATTATTTATGCATTTTAGATGATTTCTGGGACTTTCCCACAAAGTCCCCCTCATTGGTATTTAATTCCTGGAGGCAGAAAACCTTCTTTTCTGTTTTTTATTGTTTTAGGGCTTTCTGGACACATAAAAATCGAGGTAAAAATACCTGATCAGTTTTCAATTGAAGAAGGTCCGTGAGCGAAAGAAGCACGCGATGGGAGCCACGAGGGCCAAACGACACCATGTGGCACGCTCAGACATGTAGGGCGCGCCACCCTGGTCTGTTTGCACCTCGGGCATCATCCTATGCCCCCCTTTATACCAGAGCCTCCGTTTCGCCTAAAAACCTAAGCCATATTTTCCCGAGATTTATTGAGGCGGAGGCAGAGGCGATAGTCCTCTCCTACTTTGGGAGAGGGCAGATCCTGCCACATCGATGCCTCTGGTGAAGGGGAAATTGATGGCATCGACATCATCACTCCTCCTTGGATTGGGGGGATGCATCTCCATCCACATCTCCACCAGCACCATCATCACCACCATCTCCATCAACGAGGTCGATGTCATCCTCCTCATAGTTTGTGTTGGATTGAACCCCGGATATTGTTTTTAGTGTTATTGTACTTCAACATTATTTGGTGGGGAGATTATATATTCAGATTGTGTTGTAATCATTATGCCTCTGGTCCATATCAGGTTTGACACTTGTGAGTAGTTCCCCACGTTCCTGAGGGCATCAGATGATCTGACTGTGTTTCTATATGATGTCCATCCCGGCACCCTGCCGGAGAGGGAAATCACCGCCGGAGGCCTCTACATCGCCATGTATTCATCCGAGGTGATGCGTGAGTAGTCCTCCACGGGACCATGGGTCCATAGCAGTAGCTAGATGGTTGTCCTCTCCTTGTTGTGCTTCATGTATAGATCTTGTGAGCTGCCTAACATGATCAAGATCATCTATTTGTAATTGCTAGATGTTGGTTTGATGTGGATCCGATTTATAGAGAGATTGCTTTGGTTGAGATTATGTATTATGTTATTATGATCTTGCATGCTCTCCGTTTCTAGTAGATGCTCTGGCCAAGTAGATGTTAGCGACTCCAGGAGGGAATACTTATGCTCGATAGTGGGTTCATGCCTCTATTTAACCATGGGAATTGACCTCGTTCTCTACGGTTGTAGATGTGTTGTTGCTACTAGGGAGAAAACCGCGGTGTTCTATTCAAGGGTAGTTTCATCGTTTACTTCACACACATTGCTTAAAGCGATAGTCCGTTGCTTGCAACTTAATACTGGAGGGTGTCGCGGATCCAATCCAGAAGGTGGATTATTAGTCATAGATGCAGTTGGATTACGGTCTATGTATATTGTTGTAATGCCCGCATACTTTCATAGCATGTATTCTGCACCAACCATTAGCGTAGAATATCTGTTTGTTAATTGCCCATCTGTAATTTGTTTACCCAACATATTTATTTTAGTGGGGAGGCGCCTCTAGTGAACTGTGGACCCCGATCCTTCTTCTTTTAATTGCAATCTTCTACAGCATTTTTCTGTTCTGTTCTCTGCAAACAATTTTTTTCCACACGGTTCGTTTAATCCTTTGTTTTCAGCAAAACCAGTGAGCTTGACAACCTCGCTGAAAGTTGGGGACAAAGTACTTGGTTGTTTGTGTGCAGGTATTCACGTTGTTGCTGACGCCAGCAGTGCGCCCCCTGCCACGAGTTGGTTCGCAACACCTCGGGAGAGAACGTTTTTCTCCTACTGGTCGATAAACATTGGTTTCTTACAGAGGAAAAACTTTCTGCTGTGCCCATCATACCTTCCTCTTGGGGTTCCACTCAACGTTGCGCATAAATTCTCCTTCATCAACTCCGCGCTCAGTAGATACCGGTTTGTTGTCGTACTATCAAGAGGGCTCTTGAGTGAGTAAGTCGATCGTATCGTTTGGAGAGAGCTCAAACCTTTGCATCATTGCATCATCTTTCTTGGTTGTTATATGGATCTTATCCATGTGGTTATTTACAGCTTGTGGTTATTTCCATAGTAAGCTCTAGTTCATCGAAAACGGATTCTGCATGAATCACTTGTTGCGTTTTCGATAATGGAGTTTTTCTCGGTTCTTCGTGTTGAGAGGTTTCACTCTAAAATCCATAGAAAAATCTTCCCCACTTGTTCTTAAGTTTTTCACCTTTGCGGGGTACCTCTTGTCACCCTCATTACAACAAAATTGGTTTCACCTAAATCTGAGTTTTCTAATTCAAGTTGTCGCATTTTCCATATTAGAGGTTTTATCTATTTGTCCTTTATAGATAGGTATTTGTTTCTACACTCCCTTGCTGGACTATGATGTTTCTATGCATATTGTTGTAGACCTCGTTGTTGTGATTTCAATGAGCCCAAGATCATCAAAATCGGATTTCGCTGCAAAAGTTATTAAGGTTTTCGTATCGGGTGTTTGGGTATAAACATGAGGCAGGCCGACACTGCCGCCGGGAAGCGTTTTTGGCCATAAATGTTAGTTTTTTGGGAACTATTTAAGTGGTCCTCTTCCCCAAAGGTTCCCCAACTTCTGAATCCGTTTTTGCCCCCATTGTTGACCTTCTTTGAGCTTGCTGTCTCTCTCTCTCCCTACAATGATTCTTGCATCCATTTAAGAGAAAAGATAGATAAGATATAGATCTACATCTTCATCAATCAAATCCCTCTTTTTGTGAGAGGAACCACCTAGATCTAGATCTTGGATAAACTTGGAATTCTTTGTGGATTTCATTTGTTCTTCCTCTCTTATTCTCCCAATATCTTTAGTAGCTTTGTAGAAATTTGAGAGTGAAGGATTGGAACATCTGTGTGGCGTTCTTTCCATTGCATTTGGTGCACTCGGTTTGAGTTTTCCACGGTGATTCATGGAAGTGAAAGTGAGAAGCTTGTTACTCTTGGGTTCTTGAACCCTAGATGGCTTTTAGGCCTCTGTGATGATTTCTTGGGAGCCTCCAATTAAGTTGTGGATGTGTTCCCCAAGATTTGTGTAAGCCCCGATTTCTGTCTCGAAGGAAATCCTTTAGTGCAACCATGACCTAGGCCTTTGTGGTGAGGATCACCGGAGAATAAGGTGAGGCCTTTGTGGCGCTCGATGTGTGGCGTGACTACCGCATCTTGGGGTGAGGCTTTTGTAGCGTTGGTGTGCATCGAGCAACCACACCTCAAGGTGAGGCCTCTTGTGGTGTTCGGGAGCACTAAGCCACCGCACCTCTCCAATGGAGATTAGCACTTACAAGAGTGTGAACTTCAGGATAAATCATTGTCTCCCGCGTGCCTCAGTTATCTCTATACCCGAGCTCTTTACTTATGCACTTTACTTTATGATAGTCTTTGTGCTTGAAGCTATATATATCTTGCTATCACATAGTTTATTATCTTGCTTAGCATAAGTTGTTGGTGCATATAGGTGAATCATAGTATACAGATTTTGGGCTTGACAAAGTACACATTAATTTTATTCGGCATTTTTTAAGCCCATCTAGGAAAAAAATTTAACCGCCTATTCACCCCTTCTAGGTGGCATATGTGTCCTTTCAACCTCAACCATAGTATGCCGCACGAGTGCGAGTAGGTACGGTCGTCATAGTTTTAGGTTAACTCAACAAACCAACTTTATAGAGATAGTCCTTTCAGCCAATCAGTAGTAATGAGGAACTTTTTTCCTTACCTTTGTCACTGCCCAACTGGCTCAGATGTGACAAACGCGGTCACTCGGTGTGACCATGCAGCGTTTACCGAGATACATCCGAGGCGCATATTTGGACCTCGTTTGCGTCTCCGTGGACAACCCGGTCACTATGCGTCGGGCCACAGGGTCTGGGTACAGACACATTTTTTGATCGCGCGGTTGCTACACGTCCGTTTGCGTCGCTCCGTTGGAGATACTCTTAGACTTTAACATGTCCCTTAAACTCTAATATGCAAAAGAGGGGATATAGGCTGAAAAATCGCATTTTGCAGATCGAAATTTGCTTGTTTAGATCGGACAACTAAACTGCAAATTTTAAAAAATAATTCGCGGGGGATAGATCATGTGTTCTGTTCGATATTTGATAATTGCATAATACAGAAGTGCAATGATTTTGTATAAAATGTTGGCTCTGGGATGCTCACCAAAGCATATTGCCGTTGTAGCGACACGGGTGGTGTTGCAGCATCACCTTAATTCGTCGTCGTTGACGAGGTCATAGTAGACCTTTCCATGCTCGTCCGCCACCGGTACTCCTCCGCCTTCTCGGCTTTGCGGTGGCTCGTCTCTCACAGGAGACCGAGGACGGTGGGTGTAACATCCCAAAAATTTCAAAACAAACAAAATGAATTTCCCTAGTTCCAAATTTTGGAACCAACAAAAACTTTTATCAAATTAGGTTTGATGCTTAGTGATCTTGTTTAAATCTTGTGGTTTGCCATGATGAGTGTTATTATGCTTATGTGCTAAACCCTAAAACCCTAAAGTGATCAAGTGAAGGTCACCAACCCAATAAAATAAAGAAGAAAGAAATCAAATAAGAAAAACCTTAAACCCTAATCTTCTCCAGAAATCATTTTAGATCTATTTTGAGAAACACAAAATAAAATAAAAGACATATGTGGGCATATAGTCCTAATAGGTAAATCTTGAACCCTACCTTTATTATTTATGCTAAATAGTGGTGAACCATTGTGAACCCCACTAAACCCTAAACTTCACCCCTCTTTTCACCACCCTAGTTAAATTAAAATAAAAGGAAATTAAATAAGAAAGAGGCATATGTGCCTAGGGCTATATTTATAAAACTTTACCCTAAGCCTTTCTACTTTGCTTAGAGGTTTGGAAAATCTTCATACACCTTACCTAGTACTTATCAAACCAAATCCAAGTGGTTTCCAAAGAAAATAAAAAGAAACTAAAAATGTCATAGAGGCATATGAGAATAAAATAGCAATTTGTGAATTTGAGGAGATTGACCCTAGGACTTGTTGTGGATGGTTGGATCACTCCTCTATACCATTTCAACACTCAACAACATCAAATGGGCCAAGAACACTCAAATCAAAAATCAAATGCAACATATGCATAGAGGCATATGAGACACATAGCCATTTCACCAATTTTTGCCCTATGACTTTAAACCTTGACCAAATGATGGGAAACCATATCTCAACCTAATATAACACTAAATTGACCCTAACCCATGCCCAAGTAAAGCAAGGTGAACAATTTACAAAAATAATAAAATTTAACACATCACCTCTTATGTGTTATGGCCATTTTTGCAAATCTTTAATCAAGACCTTTTTGAAATGGATTCAATGGTGTGAAAATGTTTCTAAACTAATAAGAACCACTTTAGAGTCAACAAAAGTCAACTCAAATGGGGAGAAATCAAATAGGGAGAAAATCCCCAAAATTCTCTCACATACACTAAGCCAAATTTGCAAATCTTCACCAAAGGCCACCATTGCTTGATCTATTGTTTGTAAAACTCTTATATATGATAAACAAACACAATTACATCAAAGAAACCAAAATCAAATCAAAGCAAATCTCAAAATCAACTTACATGTGATAATGGTCATGTGACCCATTTATAATATCTTACCCACTTTACACCCCTGGTTTTGACTTTTCCTAAACCAATATTGACCAACTCTTGCCATGTCATCCAAGACCTCATCAAGATGAACAAGTTTGATGTTGACCATTAGGGTTGACTCTGCCTAGGTTGACCAGAATAGAAGAGACAAGTGGAGACTTTGAAATAAAGAGAAGATGATCCACTTTTTGAAAACTTGCAAACCAACTCCAAATTGACCACCACCAACACCATTCCATCTCTATGAATATATGAATGAGATCCACCAAAGGAATTTCAAAATTTTGAAAACTTTTCTCTTTCGGCCATTTGCACAAACACCTTGTGAGCAGAATCAAATATGAAGCCCATGCTGGATTTTGGCTTGGACCAAGTCCACCTCTGCCCTCCCTCTGCATCCCTGTACCCCTCTGCATCACTGCCAAGCCTTGCCTGCTCTGGCATTGGACCATTTTTGACCAGAACACAACCATGCCGAGCTCATGTCACTCCCCATGCCAAATCCCTCTCTGGTCAATTCTACCATGCCCACCCATGTCCTGGAGGCTCTCCACGTCCCACTGGACTCGCTCGTGTCAGCCCTTGCTCGAGGAAACGTCGCCACCGGCCAGGAACTGACGTGACCAGACGCGCCCAGAGACGCCCACGCGCGACAGGACGCGCATGGTGACGCCCCGGAGCGCGCCAGTACACCTCCTCGCCTCGTCGCCTCAGACCACCTCACGACTTCTCCTTTCACCCACCTGCTCCCCTCGACACCAGCAGCCGCCCAGACATCGCCATTGGCTCGCCAGAGCCCTGTCACCGTCGCCATGGACGACGACCATCCGCCACGGGCACAGGAACGCGAGGACGGTGACGATCGCCACAGACCCCCATTTCCTGCGCTATCAAGTCCCACGCACTCGCCTGGAAGTCGCCGACCCCTCTGCCTCATCGCCAGTGCCCAGAAACCACTGTAACGCCATCGTCATCGACGACCTACTCCGCACCCCTCGGCCTCGACCGCCAGCTATAAAAGGAGGGCGCCCCTGCCTCAATATTCCACACCATCTCGCTCCCCTACCTCTCCTTGCTCTCCTTGCACCTTTTCCCCTGCACATTAGCCACCACGCCGCCCCAATTTCACCACCAGAGCTAGCCGGAGACGCGGAAGACGAAGCCGTCGAATTCGTCCACCTCAGGAGCCGCCGCGACCCTCCCTCGACTCGCCGACGTCGCCTCGGTCGTTTGCCCGCCTCGCCGACCCCGCTAGACGCCGGTAACCTTCCTCCCTGGACCCTCCTGGCCGCCGGCTAGGGTTAGAGCTCGTCGGAGCTCGTCCCCGACGAGGATGAACCCTGGACCGTGGATCTTCCTTTTAATCGGACGGTTGTAGTTGCGTACCGTTTCGGTGATGGTTATGAGCCACTGACAGCTTTGCCCCACCTGCCAGGCGGCCCGTCGCGTGCGTGGCGCGCTAGTTGGGCCAGCCCAGTCAGTTAACCCCTCTGCAGCCCATTAGTCTTTCCCGCCAGCCCACAGTTTGAATTCAAATTTTCCAGAGTAGAATTAATTTGCAATCTGATACTAGTTTCAAAATTTAATAGGGACAAATCTACTGAGCCAAATTTTACAAATTTTATATATTTAGAAAGCTCATGAAAGGCCCCATCCAACCACACTGGATTCAAATCAAAATATGTTGTAGAATAAATGTGACAAAAATAACAAGGCAGGGCCTTTTTCCACTTCAAATAATTATTAAAAATTATAGAAAAGTGCTTTTAAGATAATTCCAACTCTCAAAAATCACATGTCACATTATCTACCAGAATATATAAAAATATGACATAGTTGCTTTACATGATCATGGCCTAGTTTAAAGATTGGCCCTATGGCTAGTTCTAGATCATTAAAAATTTGGGCAAGATAATTTATTAAAATGTATGAGAGCTTCCCTCTCATTTAAATCTTGTCTCAACTAATTCAACATGAGTTAGATACCCTGGTTAGTTAAATCTCATATTGAATTATTTGATGATATCAAATCTTTATTAAGTGTTATTAAAATGCATGAGGTGCACCATCTCATTTAAAGTATGTTCACCATTAGGGGTCAAATCTATGAGGTAGAGCACCTCATTTAAATCATCTTCTCAAGTTGTATGAAGTAGTGTGATGACCCTTGTTGCTTGGTCTCATAATTGCTCACTTAAGAATATTAAAGGTTTGCCATAGTAGCATTTAAATTGTCCCAACAAATTATTAAATCTTATGGGAGTGTTTCTCTCATTTAAATCCTGTCATGAACAATTCAAAATGAGGTAGAGACTCGGGTCATTTAGGTCTCACATGAATTGTTGATGATATTAAATCTTTACCATGTTAGGATTAAAAGGTATGAGGTGTTCACCTCATTTAAATCATTTTCTTAAATGATAAGTGTGAAGAGGTTGACTTTGGTCAACCTAGGTCATATATTGTTCATGAGAGAAATTAAATCTTAATAAGATAATGAGAGGAAATTATTTTTCCTAAATAAGAAAACAACACATTTACCCACTTAATAGTAATGAGTGATGCTAGTTACTGGTGTAAATTATATGAGGTGTATCACTTCATTTAAATCTTGTCCCAAGTATTTTCATATGAAGTTTGAACCCCTGGTCAAATACTCTCACATGAAATACTTGGAGATTTTAAATCATAATAGGCATTATTAAATGGTATGAGGTATCTCTACCTCATTTAAATCATTTTCTCAAATGATGATGATGAATGGTTGACTTAGGTCAACATAAATTCATGTGTGATGGTTTGAGAAATTAAATCTTAAGAAGATTCAATGAGAGGAAATTATTCCTCAAGAATTAAAAGGAAACTATCATTTACATATATATAATGAGAGGAAATTATTTTTCTTAAAAATAAAACCATATCAACCCACATGATGACAATGTGATAATGCTAGAATAGTTGGTGTGATTTATGTGTGTGCTTTTTATAGCTCTTGAACTTGTGTGGTGATTGTATACCCGTATTCGTATTTATAGACGCCAGTGCCGAAGGCTACGAAGGGGACGACGAGAACATCTACGGAGAAGAAGGAGGAACATTTTGATCAATACACCAACCAAGGCAAGCTAATATTCTTGCAAGATAATATTCTTGCAAAGTGCAAAGCTCACCATGAGCAAGGCCTTATCCCATTTACTTTATGCTTATGATCCTATCTCCCAGTCTCACTTTACAAGCTTTATTTACTTTTGTTTTATCAAAGTACTTTTTGATTTATGATTCACTTGATTAGTCTTGGATTAGTACAAGAGTATCAAAGTTAGCCTAGAAGCAAAGTAAATTACTTAGCACCCCTCATACCTAGATGCTAGTGCTAAATTAAATTGGCTATTCTAGATGGGAACTTGTGGGTGTGAAATGACTTTGAAAACCCTGGAATGACGAGTCATTCTATTGAAAGATTTTGAAGGTGAATATGACTGGTGAATGACTTGGTGAATTTTACTAAAACTGATGGTTGGGTTCGGATGCGATACCATTCCAATTTACAAGTACCCCCACAATACCTGATTATGGGTAGGGCTTAACTGGAAGTTTATGTGTCTTAGTATGGGTTCCCTCTAAACAAGCGTCATCGGGGTTATGCCGAAAGCTGCCTCCACCACAAAAGAAACGACGTTAAAGATGAGGTGAATGTCCGGCCCAAGCCCTGTGCAGTTCCCAGGTTGACAGCTGGTCTTCACTGGGAGGCCAAGCTCATGGGGAGAGGTACCTATACTAGGAAATGTAAGTGAAAGGTTTTGGTTGATGATCCGCGTATCGAGTTACGATTATTCGGGGTTACCCCGACGGATGTAATCAAAAGTTGTGGCACAAGCGTACAACCTCTGCAGAGTGTAAACCTATTCGAATAGCCGCGTCCACGGTTAAGGACGGTTGGAAAGGCCATACTGTTCCGTCATCAGACCATTTTCAAAAATGTGACATATGACTTGGGATTTTGCATTTGAAAGGTGAATGTTGAATTTGAATTGAATCACAACAGAGTTGTGGGAATGACACTAATGTTCCCACTTGAGTTAAGTTAGGCAAATGAAAAGTCTTGGTTTTACTAAAGTGCTTATGAAATAAAACTGGCTTTATGCAAATGAAACTAGAGCTTAGCATCCCCTTCCATAGTTGATAATACTTACATTAGTATTAGTTTGCGAGTACTTTAAAGTACTCACGGCTGTGTCCCTGGCTATTCAAATGGCCAGACTATGAAGAGGAGCAGCAGTATGAAGAGGATGGACAGCAGGACGTCTACGACAACTAGGACTACTCCCGTCAAGCGTTGGCCTGTGGACTATAGAGTCCCCTTTCGATCTACGCTTCCGCTATGTATTTGTGATGTGTGTTGAAACAAGTAGTTCAACTATTATTGTAATATTGGATCATGTGATCTATTTGTAAGACGACTATGATATGTAATGAATGATGACTTATGATATTCAACTGTTATGTCTCGCAACAACAATATTCCTGGGATTGCGATGTATGGCATAACAGGCATCTGGACTTAAAAATCCGGGTGTTGACAGTGGGGAGGTGGTGGTTGTTGACGAAATCCTCTGGCGCGAAGCGGGCCGCTTCCTCAAGCGTGGGAAGGATCCTACCGAGCTCCGCGTCCTTGACGTAATGTCGGGAGCGAACCTCGGCTCCGGCGCTTCGTCAGCCTCCATCTTCATCGGTTGCAAGGCGCGCGCTACGTCAACGCGGAGGAGGTGGAGGCAGAGCGGATCGAGAGGGAGGCTCCGTAGCGGGAGGAGAAGCTCGACTACCGCCAGTAGAACGCAGGCAGCGGCATCATTTCGTACTTGGTGTACCGGTTGGAGCTGCGGAGGCACTCCGGGTCCGAGCGCTTCTTGTTGGCCTCCGTTTTCTCGATGTTGCTGACGCTCGCGCTCCCAGCGCGACCAACCTAGGGGGGCGACCGCTCGAGCCACGATTTGGCACCATGGCGCTACAGGATGCTCAGATATGGCGACGGCCCGGTCGATTGAGCTCGACAATTCCAGAAAGGTCAAACAACAGAGGGGGAGGGGGAAGGGTTCCGATCCGCATCAGACGCTCCGACGGCTATATATATCGGCTAACACGAGCTAGAAATAGGGTCCAACATATTTTTTACGGGTCAGACCGCACTACAAGGAAAAGGGCTACCGCCGGCGAACCAAAAATGCCCATTGCCGGCGCACCACGAGCCCGCCGGTGCGAACGCGCCGGTGATAAATTGTCACTGCCGGCGCACCAGGCAGTGCGCCGGCGATAGATGGTTACTCGCCGGCACACCTTCGAAGCTTCGCCGGCGAAGAACCACTTTCACCGGCGCACAATCAGGTGCGCCGGCAAGAGTGCTTCCAAGCATCGGCGCATGCCACGTGCGCCAGCAGTATGTCATTTAGGTGCGCCGGCAACTAATTCGAAAATTCTTTTTTTCCAGCTTTTTTCCAAGCATATTACAATACATATTTGACAAATAGTATATATTTACAACGCAGTTCATTTATACGAGTATTACATGCAATATGAGAAGCACATAGAGAGCCAAGTTTCATTTCGGTATTAGTACACAAATACGCAAGTTTCGTTTCGGAATGTTGATTCATACAACACATGTGCATATGCAACACCGAACGACGAAGTTTCACAAAGTTAGAAGTCTTGGTACATAGTCGTCACAAGTATCGTCATACACCTCACAATGTAGGTCCTAACCTAAACTAGAATCACATAGAACATGACCAACATGGTCATGATGACCATCATCACGAAGGCCATTGCGGTGACCCAGCGTACCACTGCATGGTGTAGTACACAAGTCATTGACATAACACAAGTGAAACACCGTTCCACCCATATTACATCCCTCAGAGTGGTACAACAGAAACATATGCGAGTCCAAGGTATGTCTATAGAAGTACACACGAACCGTTTACATAAGATCAACACAACCTCCTACTTTACGAGTGAGGTAAAACTTCAAATAAAGCTCCAGTAAGAACGACTCGTAGTCTATCTTATTGCTAACTCAAGTTCAAGAGCTACTTGGCTTGCTATAGAAATTTAGCTACTTAGGTGCTAGGATTAGGGAAAGGTTCCCTTCTATTACTAGTCTAGGTTTCCATTATAACTGATGCGAAGTTGACTCCATTGACTTCTTTGATTGGATTCTTCATCTTGTTGCAGTTGACGCCTTTGTCTTCGAGTTCCACGGTAGTTTCTCCTTCGGTGCCTTGATCTAAGAAGGGGGTTCAAACGAGATAGAATGAGTACGAGCGTACTCAGCAAGTTCATATTAGGAAATATGTGTATCATGCACTAGCTACAGCCATAGACCAGAAAGTCATAGGCCAATGCAAGTTTTCATAAACATTTCTTCAAAAGGTTTATTTTATTCTAAAAACTATGCCCGTCAGTCTTCACAGGTTGACTAGAACTTCGTGGAGTTCCTTTCCTGCCGCGTTCGCAGCTTCCCGAACAGGAGTGACAGATCACAATTCTTGATACCCTCCGCAGAGGTGCGTTACTTTACCCCACAAGAGATCTTAACCATGTTGCCGGCCGAGAGTATGTCCCCGTCCACACTTCCTTTGGTGTGAGGTCCAAGTATAAGATCCAAGCCAATCACCGCCTTCTCCGCGACCCCGCAAACCCACCCTTTTGTCCGACCGTACACCTCCAGTAGACTTCCCCGATAATACGGCTTTACTCATGGTGTACTCCGGACAATCCCTCATAGATGGTAGAGATTAACATCACTAATGGATGGGGATTTAAAAGGATATCCCAACCTATTGCGGCAGTGCCTCCAACACCCCACCGTCTCTACCATCCGTTGGCGTGCGTAAGGGAAAAGATACAACCGACTTCCCCTGAGCCATTATAGATCTTATGGATAACGCGATATGTACGGCGCTAGAATCACTGGACGGCATTGGTAATTAATCCTAGGGTGATATAACCCATTGCAATGGAACCTCCACCATATCAACACATACCATGGTTCCATTGCCCACCACATAGTCATATTCATAATTGTAAAATAATATTTGCTTTTCAATGCATGAGTGATAAGTATAGTACTTTGCATATAGTTTGATAAAAATAATCAAATGACATGAGCAAGCGATGAACTTGCCTTTCTTGACTCGCAAGATTATGCAGGCAAAAGCTTCGATACGTGATAACTCCAAATGCTGAAATACCATCATCGTCCGGTAAGGACAATGTTTAAAGAACTGGCAAAGATGCTATAATGCATAGTATGAGATGCAATCGTCCCGAGCGTAACCTAACCTCAATGATTTAGGATGTATGAGTTGTAAAGATTTCTTTAGGTTGGTTGCACTTTTAGAATGGTTCTCAAACAAGGTTCTTATTAGGGTTTGGTTATATTAGCATCAAAATCAAGTGATATAAGACATCATAACAATCATACACATAAAGAATAGTAGTGGAATAATATGTGAAGAACAGATTGTCAATTTTAAGTTCTACAGGACATGGTTGATGATTACTGATATTATACTTCAAAAGAATAACTTTTGAAGAACATGTTGTTTAAGAAATATTGAGTATTTCAAAGAAGGATTAGGGTTTCTAAGGTTTGATTGGTATTTGTACTTCAAAAGAATAACTGTTGAAGAACAGGTTAATTAAGAACATGAACTATTATATATAGGTGTTATGGCTGATGGCGTGTATTTCACACGTTCGTTGGGCGACCCCAAGAGGAAGGTATGATGAGCACAGCAGCAAGTTTTCCCTCAGAAAGAAACCAAGGTTTATCGAACCAGGAGGAGCCAAGAAGCACGTTGAAGGTTGATGGCGGCGGGATGTAGTGCGGCGCAACACCGGAGATTCCGGCGCCAACGTGGAACCCGCACAACACAACCAAACTACTTTGCCCCAACGAAACAAGTGAGGTTGTCAATCTCACCGGCTTGCTGTAACAAAGGATTAACCGTATTGTGTGGAAGATGATTGTTTGCAGAGAAAACAGAGAGAACAAGTATTGCAAGTAGATTGTATTTCAAGTAAAGAGAATTGGACCGGGGTCCACGAGTTCACTAGAGGTGTCTCTCCCATAAGACGAACAAGCATGTTGGGTGAACAAATTACAGCTTGGGCAATTGACAAATAAAGAGAGCATGACCATGCACATACATATCATGATGAGTATAGTGAGATTTAATTGGGCATTACGACAAAGTACATAGACCGCCATCCAACCGCATCTATGCCTAAAAAGTCCACCTTCGAGTTATCATCCGAACCCCTCCAAGCATTAAGTTGCAAACAACAGACAATTGCATTAAGTATGGTGCGTAATGTAATCAACAACTACATCCTTAGACATAGCATCAATGTTTTATCCCTAGTGGCAACAAGACAACACAACCTTAGAACTTTCTCGTCATCGTCCTGGTGTCAATGCAGGCATGAACCCACTATCGAGCATAAGTACTCCCTCTTGGAGTTAAAAGCATCTACTTGGCCAGAGCATCTACTAATAACGGAGAGCATGCAAGATCATAAACAACACATGTATAACTTTGATAATCAACATAGCAAGTATTCTCTATTCATCGGATCCCAACAAACGCAACATATAGAATTACATATAGATGATCTTGATCATGATAGGCAGCTCACAAGATCCGACAATGATAGCACAATGGGGATAAGACAACCATCTAGCTACTGCTATGGACCCATAGTCCAGGGGTAGACTACTCACACATCACACCGGAGGCGACCATGGCGGCGTAGAGTCCTCCGGGAGATGATTCCCCTCTCCGGCAGGGTGCCGGAGGCGATCTCCGGGATCCCCCGAGATGGGATCGGCGGCGACGGCGTCTCGCAATGTTTTCCGTATCGTGGCTCTCGGTACTGGGGGTTTCGTCACGGAGGCTATTTGTAGGCGGAAGGGCAAGTCAAGAGGCGGCACGGGGGGCCCACACCACAGGCCGGCGCGGCCAAGGGGGGGCCGCGCCGCCCTAGGGTTTGGCTCCCCCGTGGCCCCTCTTCGTCTCGTCTTCGGTCTTCTGGAAGCTTCGTGAGAAAATAGGCCTCTGGGCTTTTATTTCGTCCAATTCCGAGAATATTTCTTTACTAGGATTTCTGAAACCAAAAACAGCAGAAAACAAGAATCGGCACTTCGGCATCTTGTTAATAGGTTAGTTCCGTAAAATGCACGAATATGACATAAAGTGTGCATAAAACATGTAGATAACATCAATAATGTGGCATGGAACACAAGAAATTATCGATACGTTGGAGACGTATCAGCATCCCCAAGCTTAGTTCTCGCTTCGTCCCGAGCGGGTAAAACGATAACAAAGATAATTTCCGGAGTGACATGCCATCATAAACTTGATCATACTATTTGTAAAGCATATGTAGTGAGTGCAGCGATCAAAACAATGTGTATGACATGAGTAAACAAGTGAATCATAAAGCAAAGACTTTTCATGAATAGCACTTCAAGACAAGCATCAATAAGTCTTGCATAAGAGTTAACTCATAAAGCAATAATTCAAAGTAAAGGTATTGAAGCAACACAAAAGAAGATTAAGTTTCAGCGGTTGCTTTCAACTTGTAACATATATATCTCATGGATATTGTCAACATAGAGTAATATAATAAGTGCAATAAGCAAGTATGTAAGAATCAATGCACAGTTCACACAAGTGTTTGCTTCTTGAGGTGGATAGAAATAGGTCAACTGACTCAACATTGAAAGTAAAAGAATGGTCCTCATAGAGGAAAAGCATCGATTGCTATATTTGTGCTAGAGCTTTGATTTTGAAAACATGAAACAATTTTGTCAACGGTAGTAATAAAGCATATGCATCATGTAAATTATATCTTATAAGTTGCAAGCCTCATGCATAGTGTACTAATAGTGCTCGCACCTTGTCCTAATTAGCTTGGACTACCCGGATTATCACCGCAATACATATGCTTTAACCAAGTATCACAAAGGGGTACCTCTATGCCGCCCGTACAAAGGTCTAAGGAGAAAGCTCGCATTTGGATTTCTCGCTTTTGATTATTCTCAACTTAGACATCCATACCGGGACAACATAGACAACAGATAATGGACTCCTCTTTTAATGCTTTAAGCATTCAACAACAATTAATTCTTTTCTCATTAGAGATTTGAGGATGTTTGTCCAAAACTGAAACTTCCACCATGGAACATGGCTTTAGTTAGCGGCCCAATGTTCTTCTCTCACAATATGCATGCTCAAACCATTCAACTCGGTGTAGATCGCCCTTACTTCGGACAAGACGAACATGCATAGCAACTCACATGAAATTCAACAACGAGTTGATGGCGTTCCCGCAAAACATGGTTATCGCACAACAAGCAACTTAATAAGAGATAAAGTGCATAATTACATATTCAATACCACAATAGTTTTTAAGCTATTTGTCCCATGAGCTATATATTGCAAAGGTGAATGATGGAATTTTAAAGGTAGCACTCAAGCAATTTACTTTGGAATGGCTGGAAAATACCATGTAGTAGGTAGGTATGGTGGACACAAATGGCATAGTGGTTGGCTCAAGTATTTTGGATGCATGAGAAGTATTCCCTCTCGATACAAGGTTTAGGCTAGCAAGGCTTATTTGAAACAAACACAAGGATGAACCGGTGCAGCAAAACTCACATAAAAGACATATTGTAAACATTATAAGACTCTACACCGTCTTCCTTGTTGTTCAAACTCAATACTAGAAATTATCTAGACCTTAGAGAAACCAAATATGCAAACCAAATTTTAGCATGCTCTATGTATTTCTTCATTAATGGGTGCAAAGCATATGATGCAAGAGCTTAAACATGAGCACAACAATTGCCAAGTATCACATTACCCAAAACATTTATAGCAATTACTACATGTATCATTTTCCAATTCCAACCATATAACAATTTAACGAAGGAGAAACTTCGCCATGAATACTATGAGTAGAAACCAAGGACATATTTGTCCATATGCTACAGCGGAGTGTGTATCTCTCCCATAAAGTGAATGCTAGGATCCATTTTATTCAAACAAAACAAAAACAAAAACAAACCGACGCTCCAAGAAAAAGCACATAAGATGTGGCCGAATAAAAATGTAGTTTCAGGGGAGGAACCCGATAATTTGTTGATGAAGAAGGGGATGCCTTGGGCATCCCCAAGCTTAGACGCTTGAGTCTTCTTGATATATGCAGGGGTGAACCACCGGGTGCATCCCCAAGCTTAGAGCTTTCACTCTCCTTGATCATGTTGCATCATACTCCTCTCTTGACCCTTGAAAACTTCCTCCACACCAAACTCGAAACAACTCATTAGAGGGTTAGTGCACAATATAAATTGACATATTCAGAGGTGACACAATCATTCTTAACACTTCTAGACATTGCATAATGCTACTGGACATTAGTGGATCAAAGAAATTCTTCCAACATAGCGAAAGAGGCAATGCGAAATAAAAGGCAGAATCTGTCAAAACAGAACAGTTCGTATTGACGAATTTTAAAATGGCACCAGACTTGCTCAAATGAAAATGCTCAAATTGAATGAAAGTTGCGTACATATCTGAGGATCATGCACGTAAATTGGCATAATTTTCTGAGCTTCCTGCAGGGCAGTGGGCTCAGATTCGTGACAGCAAAGAAATCTGGAACTGCGCAGTAATCCAAATCTAGTACTTACTTTTCTATCAACGGCTTAACTTGGCACAACAAAACTCAAAACTAAGATAAGGAGAGGTTGCTACAGTAGTAAACAACTTCCAAGACACAAAATAAAAACAAAGTACTGTAGGTAAAAACATGGGTTGTCTCCCATAAGCGCTTTTCTTAACGCCTTTCAGCTAGGCGCAGAAAGTGTGTATCAAGTATTATCGAAGGGTGGTACTTCTACAGCGGGGTGTGGACTTTTCTCAACCAGGCATATTATATTAGATACATAAGTTTCAGCATCTCCCTTTTCATTAGTCTTAGGCGTGCTACTCTCATCAAACAAATTTTCAGGAACAAGCCAAGCATAGTTATTTTCTAGTGCATCATTCATAGCTAGGAGCTTACATGGTATTGGTGTTTTGATCTCCCCTCCATCATCAATATTATTAGTGTATCTTATTCTATCCATATCCATCTTTTCAAGGAGACTAACAAAATGAGTAGGAGAACCAAGCATATTAAATTTAGCAAACACCTTTCTAGCTTCTCTTGCTAGACCACCAAATTCTCTAAGAAGGGTTTCTAATACAAAATCTTTCTTTTCCCCTTCTTCCATATCACCAAGTGTGAAAAACATGTGTTGGATTATAGGATTAAGATTAACAAATTTAGTTTCCAACAAGCGAACTAAATGCGCAGCAGCAATTTCATAAGTAGGCGCAAGATCTACCAAGTGTCTATCTTCAAAATTTTCAATGGTACTAACATGGTTGAAGAATTCTTCTATATTGTTTCTCCCAACTATAGACCCACGTCCTACCGGTATGCTCTTTGTGGTAAAATCAAAAGGAAACATGATGAAATAAGTAAAGTAAATGCAAGTAAACTAATTTTTTTTTGTGTTTTTAATATAGCAAACAAGATAGCAAATAAAGTAAAACTAGCAACTAATTTTTTTGTATTTTGATTTAGTGCAGCAAACAAAGTAGTAAATAAAACTAAGCAAGACAAAAACAAAGTAAAGAGATTGAGAAGTGGAGACTCCCCTTGCAGCGTGTCTTGATCTCCCCGGCAACGGCGCCAGAAAATATGTTGCTGGCGCGTAGTTGACGTGGGAGTTAGAAATCTTTGCGGTGTAGCTTTTCTTCGATTCCCCGGCAACGGCGCCAGAAAATATGCTTGATGGCGTGTATTTCACACGTTCGTTGGGCGACCCCAAGAGGAAGGTATGATGAGCACAGCAGCAAGTTTTCCCTCGTAAAGAAACCAAGGTTTATCGAACCAGGAGGAGCCAAGAAGCACGTTGAAGGTTGATGGCGGCGGGATGTAGTGCGGCGCAACACCGGAGATTCCGGCGCCAACGTGGAACCCGCACAACACAACCAAACTACTTTGCCCCAACGAAACAAGTGAGGTTGTCAATCTCACCGGCTTGCCGTAACAAAGGATTAACCGTATTGTGTGGAAGATGATTGTTTGCAGAGAAAACAAGTAGAACAAGTATTGCAAGAGATTGTATTTCAAGAAAGAGAATTGGACCGGGGTCCACAGCTCACTAGAGGTGTCTCTCCCATAAGACGAACAAGCATGTTGGGTGAACAAATTACAGCTTGGGCAATTGACAAATAAAGAGAGCATGACCATGCACATACATATCATGATGAGTATAGTGAGATTTAATTGGGCATTACGACAAAGTACATAGACCGCCATCCAACCGCATCTATGCCTAAAAAGTCCACCTTCGAAGTTATCATCCGAACCCCTCCAGCATTAAGTTGCAAACAACGTACAATTGCATTAAGTATGGTGCGTAATGTAATCAACAACTACATCCTTAGACATAGCATCAATGTTTTATCCCTAGTGGCAACAGAGACAACACAACCTTAGAACTTTCGTCACCGTCCCAGTGTCAATGCAGCATGAACCCACTATCGAGCATAAGTACTCCCTCTTGGAGTTAAAAGCATCTACTTGGCCGGAGCATCTACTAATAACGGAGAGCATGCAAGATCATAAACAACACATGTATAACTTTGATAATCAACATAACAAGTATTCTCTATTCATCGGATCCCAACAAACGCAACATATAGAATTACATATAGATGATCTTGATCATGATAGGCAGCTCACAAGATCCGACAATGATAGCACAATGGGGAGAAGACAACCATCTAGCTACCGCTATGGACCCATAGTCCAGGGGTAGACTACTCACACATCACACCGGAGGCGACCATGGCGGCGTAGAGTCCTCCGGGAGATGATTCCCCTCTCCGGCAGGGTGCCGGAGGCGATCTCCGTGATCCCCCGAGATGGGATCGGCGGCGACGGCGTCTCGCAATGTTTTCCGTATCGTGGCTCTCGGTACTGGGGGTTTCGTCACGGAGGCTATTTGTAGGCGGAAGGGCAAGTCAAAAGGCGGCACGGGGGCCCACACCACGGGCCGGCGCGGCCAAGGGGGGCCGCGCCGCCCTAGGGTTTGGCTCCCCGTGGCCCCTCTTCGTCTCGTCTTCGGTCTTCCGGAAGCTTCGTGAGAAAATAGGCCTCTCGGGCTTTTATTTCGTCCAATTCCGAGAATATTTCTTTACTAGGATTTCGAAACCAAAAACAGCATAAAACAAAGAATCGGCACTTCGGCATCTTGTTAATAGGTTAGTTCCAGAAAATGCACGAATATGACATAAAGTGTGCATAAAACATGTAGATAACATCAATAATGTGGCATGGAACACAAGAAATTATCGATACGTTGGAGACGTATCAATGGCTTTCTAGGGTTTACTATTGAATTCATTTAGTTCTTGGATAGGAACTAGTTGGGTTCTTAAGTTGAATGGGTTCTATATACAACAAGTATTAGAAGGTTTATTACTATGGTTGATTATGGTATCATATCAAAGGATGATGGTCAAGATGGTTCTATAAATTAGCTATTAGGGTTTACTATGGTTTCACAATTGCTTTACTAAGTAATCTTTAATGGTTTCTAAGTTAAGTGGCTTATCATTTCCTAAGTAGGGTTTAGTGGAATAGGAGCATGTGATGTGAATTGTTACACAAGGTTGATACTAGGGTTCATCATTATGGTTCTACTAGGGTTTTATAATTGAGTTTGATCATAATGGTCTGGTATGGTGATCAAGGGTGCTAACATCTTAACAAGTTAGGGTTTATACCTAGGTGATACTAGTGCATCATGTAGGTTTTAATTAAGAATAGGAACATGAAATGATAATGTGTTGACTGCCAAAACCCACCGGCGGGCAGCGGCCTTGTCAACACCGTAGAGCCGGGAAGAGCCTAGAGCTGCGGCTGGCTGAGACCCCTCCGAGCAACGGCCCGCAATGCTCTTCTGGTCACACGCGGTGTTGCGAAGTGCAAGGTGCGTCACGGAGGCTATTTGTAGGCGGAAGGGCAAGTCGAGAGGCGGCACGGGGGGCCCACACCACGGGGTCGCGCGGCCAAGGGGGGGCCGCGCCGCCTAGGGTTTGGCCACCCCGTGGCCCCTCTTCGTCTCGTCTTCGGTCTTCGGAAGCTTCGTGAGAAAATAGGCCTCCGGGCTTTTATTTCGTCAATTCCGAGAATATTTCTTTACTAGGATTTCTGAAACCAAAAACAGCGAGAAAACGACAGCGGCACTTCGGCATCTTGTTAATAGGTTAGTTCCAGAAAATGCACGAATATGATATAAAGTGTGCATAAAACATGTAGATAACATCAATAATGTGGCATGGAACACAAGAAATTATCGATACGTTGGAGACGTATCAAACGCCAGTAGGCCACGATCTCCTCGCCGATAAGCTTGCCCGGACGTCGCCAGACCTCTCAGAAGCACGCCCAATCTCTCTCGCGTCCGAGTTTATCCGCGGAAGAAAAGATCTTCGCCAGACGAGATCATCCAGAGACCGCCACCTCTTGGCCAGTCGCCGTCGTCGTGTCGAGGGCCTCGAAGGTTCTCTTGGCCTATAAATAGGTGGGGATCATCACCGTGATCTCCTTGTTCTTCGCTGCTCATCCATTCTCTCTCAATCAGCCTCTATCTCTCACCATTATCCACTTACTGTCGCCGGCGTCGTGGACGAGTTCGACGGAGGAGACCAACCCAAGCTCCGTGCAGTGGCTCGTTGGAAGCGCATCGTCGAGGAGAGCCTGCGGGTACAAGCAATCGTCCGGGGGAGCAAGGTGCGGGGAGAATTTGAAGATTCCCTTTCTCGAGTACATCGCCGGTAACAATGAAATCGAGCTCAACTCCGGCAGCAATCGTCGTCGTCGACCACGCCATCATGTTCAGGGTAAGCTTGCGCATCTGAAGAGCCAGATCTTGCTTCCTAGAACCCTCTGTAGCCCTCGATCGATAGTTCACCGGAGAGCACCGCCGCAGGACATGGTCGTCGGCGTAGCTCCGGTGATCCCCTCGCTAAACCGTCACCACCATTCGATTCGTCTAGTTGTGCTCGTTCAGAAACACCTAGCCGCGCATCCCGGGAGGCCGTAAATCGGCGGCGCCACCATCTGCTGACCGCCGGCGTTTAAACGTCGGTGAGGTCAAGGGTCCTGGTCAACTTTGACCGGTCCTCGCTTGCGTGGCAGCCGACGTGGAGCCAAGCCCCACCAGTCAGTCTCTGCGGGTATGAGTGAACCGGTACACTTAGTTTTTGCTTTATTTCAAATTCCAGGTAAATGTACGAAACTTTGCAAAATCATAGAAATTTCATTTCAACTCAGAAAATTATAAATAATATATCAAAATGCTCACAAAAATAAACTCTATTCAATAAAATATAAAACAAAAATGTGTGTCAAAATAAAAATTCACTTATTTTTAACCTTATTAATTATGCCATTTCATTTATTTAAAGATACAATTTGAAATCAATAATTAGTGAAATTTTAAAAATTAAATTTTAACTATTCAAGTAACCAAATAAAATGTTAAGGTTAATTTTCTTTATCATAGTTGCATTAACTTAATTATTAGTGGTAATTCATAAACCCTAATTACAAATTACTATTTTCTATTTTCTTTAAATAGTAATAACTCAAGAAAATATTATAAGCCAATATTATTTTGGTAAATCAAAACTTATTTACTTAAACATATTTAGTTAACAAGTTAATTATTTTAAACCCTAATAACAAATATTAAACCCTGATTCTTAATTAAACTAAAATAGGAGTTACCCTAATTATTAATTCTTGTGGAAATTAATAAAATGTTAAACCATTACTAATTTTGATTCAAAGTAATTAGTGACCACATTTCAATTGTCAATTATTAGTTCAAGTATTGTATCAATGTAGAAACCCTAGTTCTAATATTAATGAGGACCTTGAACTTATTATTTCATGTGATCATTCCACTTTAGCAGTAACTCTAAAACCCTAGTTATATGTCACATGTGATCATGTGAGATTCATCTATACCTATAGAACCTTAATAAGAAACCAATGAATGCCTGCTTATGATCTACTAGCATAAACCAAGTCACATGAGATTATCATTTCATGTTCCTATTCTTAATTAAAACCTATATGATCCACTAATGTCACCTAGGTATAAACCCTAACTTGTTAATTGGATTAGTACCATTGATCACCAATCCATTATACCACACCATTAAGATCAACCTCAACCATCAAACCCTAGTAGAACCATAATGATAAACCCTAGTATAACCTTATGTAGCAATTCACAACACATGTTCCTATTCTACTAAACCCTACTTAGGAAATGATAAGTTACTTAGCTTAGAACCATTAGAGATTATTTGGTAAAGCAAATATGAAGCCATAGTAAACCTAATAGCAAACCTATGGAACCATCTTAATAACCATCCTTTGATATGATGCTTAGAAGAAACCATGGTAATAACCCTACCAATACTTGCTACAAATAAACCCATTCCACTTATAGAACCCAACTGATTTTATTAGAAAACTAAATGAACCCATTAGTAAACCCTAGAAGCCATAGCACCTATGTATAGTAGTTCATATCCTTATTTAACCTGTTCTTCAAAAGTTATTCTTTTGAAGTACAAATGTCAATCAAACCTTAGAAGCCCTAATCCTTCTTTGAAATACTAAATATTTCTTAAACAACATGTTCTTCAAAAGTTATTCTTTTGAAGTATAGTAGAAGTAATCATCAACCATGTTCTGTAGAACTTAAAATTGACAACTGTTCTTTACATATTATTCCACCACTATTATTTATGTGTAAGATTGTTATGATGTCTTATATCACTTGGATAGGATGTTAATATAACCAAACCTTAATAAGAACCTTGTTTGAGAACCATTCTAAAAGTACAACCAACCCTAAAGAAATCTTTATAACTCATACATCCTAAATCATCGAGGTTAAGTTACACTCGGGACACTTGCATCTCATACTATGCATTATAGCATCTTGCCAGTTCTTTAAACATTGTCCTTACCGGACGATGATGGTATTTCAGCATTTGGAGTTCTCACGTATCGAAGCTTTTGCCTGCATAATCTTGCGGTCAAGAAAGGCAAGTTCATCGCTTGCTCATGTCATTTGATTATTTGTATCAAACTATATGCAAAGTACTATACTTATCACTCATGCATTGAAAAGCAAAGTATTATTTTACAATTATGAATATGACTATGTGGTGGGCAATGGAACCATGGTATGTGTTGATATGGTGGAGGTTCCATTGCAATGGGTTATATCACCCTAGGATTAATTACCAATGCCGTCCGAGTGATTCTAGCGCCGTACAAACCGCGTTGACCATGAGATCTATAATGGCTCCGGGAAGCCAGCCGTATCTTTTCCCTTCGCACGCCAACGGATCGGAGAGCCGGTGGGGTGC